>NC_086448.1:99235245-99472745 GCF_028390025.1 Pseudophryne corroboree
CTTTTTGCTGCTCGTGCGCTCAACCTGACGCCGCCTATGGTGGAGTCAGTGTATTTTAGCATAGCAGGGCTGCGATCGTATGCCTGCTATGCTAAAAAAGTTTAAAGCAAAACAAGACTAGCCCTGCAGCTAATTACCAGTGTGACGGATCCAGCGATGAAGGTCCCGGCTGTGACGTCAGACATCCGCTCTCCAAATGCCTGGACATGCCTGCGTTCAACTTACCACGCCCGGAAAACGGTGAGTAGACGCCCGATCCTCCTTCCCGCTGTCAATTTCCTTGCGATCGCGCCTGCAATCGCTTTCATCGGTCCTGGCGTCTTTGCCCAGCTGGGCAACGACACGCATGCGCAATGCGAGCGTCGCACAGCCGCAGTTCCGACTCGTTCGCACCGCAGCGAAGATCCGCTGCGTGCGAACAGGTCGGAATGACTCCCACAATGTTATGGCTGAAAGGTATACAATTCTGGTTAACTGACCTTGGGCCTAACCCCAACCCCCCTAATGCCTAACCCTACCCTCCCTTTCCCGGGCCCTAACCCTTGCAGTTACCCCAATACTTTCCTTTCAGGATGCCAGTTGTTGGTCTCCCGAGTGGTCTCAGGATTTCAGCGTTGGTCACATGACTGCTGGCATCCTGTCCATCGGAATGCTAAATGCATCCCTTTAATTCAAGTAATGCAAGCAATGCACACAAGTGATACACACAATGCAACAATACGGACAAGTAATTAAAATGGGAGAGAGCTGAATAGGCCCAAAAACATATAAGAGTCTTTCATTGTTGTGATTGGTTAGTGTAGGCTATGTTGCTAGGCAGATTAAGGGTATTAGGCTGTTTATTATTGGTTTAGGCTTGGCCTATCAGTAGTAGAGGGTAGGAGGGTTTTAGTAGCCTTTATAAGGAGGAGTTCGAGGGATTGAAGTCCTCTTGTCGGTTTGGAAGCCCACCCACCCTCCCAAATATTTTATTTTTGTTCTTGTTCTACAATTCTAATACTCATTCAATCTGAATTTCATTCAATTTAATTTGGCGGGAAGGTGCCAAGACCAGCGGTCATATGTAGCATAAGTCGTCGCTGTGGGGCACTTACCCCTTTGCTGGACAGCCGGTGTTGTTCTGCCCCTGAGGCGGGCACAATGGGCGTTCCCACTAGGAGGTTCGTACCGCGCCAGTAAGGGGTGGCGAGTCCTTCACAGCTCAGCTTATGTTTATATATAGTTAGGGCGTTTCAGTCGCCACCATTACAGTTGGGGGGCGTTTCACTCGCCGCTAAGTTGTATGATATATTTGACTGGAGCTGGCCAGTGCAGCGTCTTCCTTGCCATCCCTACGTTTAGGGTCATCCAATTCATAAATACAATGGCCTTTTAAATCTATGCAGTTGGTGTCCATGTCGTTATTTTAGTTGATAAGCTAGCTTAAAGTATATTGTTACGGTTAGAGCAATCACAAATAATGATAGACGCCTTATTCTGTTACACTGTATGATTAAGGACAAAACAGTAATAAAACAAGACTGGGTAATAACAGACAAACAGAGAGGTAGGAAGGCCCTGTTCACAAGCTTACAACCTATTGGGAAATATGCATTGATACACAAAGGATAAGACTACATATTGCATATTATTTCTTCCACATTGAAGAGGTTCTTGGTGATTACTGAATTGATTGAGTAGCTACCATTTTATATTGAGGTTCTTGGTGGGCTATATGATCCAATCACACAGCAATGGTGGCCTAGGGTGAGGATGATGTGAAAGTGAACAAAGATAAAATATATAAAATTATGTGTGGACTGTATAGAAGGGATCTAATTGGGTATGATACCTTATCGGAGTTATGTGGGTGGTTCTGGAATTTGACAAGCTGCCTGAAGAAGTGAGTTTTTTAGGGACCACTTGAAGGTTTGGAGACCATAGGAAAGTCTTATTGTGCATGGGAGGGCATTCCAAAGTGGATGCAGCTTGAAAAAAGTCCTGTACCTGTGAATGGGAGTAGGTAATGAGTATGATTGATAGACACAGGTCTTGTGCAGAGCCGAGGGGTCATGGTTGGGAGATATCTTGAGATAAGCAAATAAATGTATGTTGCTCACCCTGCCCAGTATAGAGTGGGAACTTGTGGCACTTGGTAGGAACGGGCAGTGGGGAGCTAGGCTCCTGCAGCCCGTACTTCTTAGTAATATTTGCCTGCTGCATGAGGGCACATCTGTACAAGTGTGGAAATGTGGCGAAAAAAGCAAGTTCAGAGTCAAAGAAGACACCTAGACAGCAAAATTGTAGCGTTGGGTTGATCGTCGAGTTATCGACAGTGATAGAGATATCAGGTTGGTAACTACTATTGGGCGGTGGAAATAATTAACTCTGCACATGTTACATCTGCCCCACCTGCAGTGCAGCATGGTTTTGCCCAGTTGCTTGATATTTTGGTCTGCTAACACACCTGAATAAGGCCCTATGTCCTGAAGACCTAGGGATTGTCTTGTTCTGGAGAGATCCAGAAGAATAAGAAGTGAGTATGGCCTTTAGATTGAGCAGTGATCAAATACCACCTAAGGCGGGTACACACTTGGCCGGCCGGTTAATCCGCCGACTGAACAACCAATGTGGTAAGCTATATGAACAAGTGATTATTTATTATTTTTAATTATTAATAGTTACTTATATAGCACAGCATATTCTGTTGCACTTTACAATTAAGAACAAAACAGTAATAAAACAAGACTGTCTGCGGCGTATGCATGCTCCCACAATTAGTAGCTTAACAAACGAATGCTAAAGGTACTCTAGGCATCTCAGCAACGCCGCACCATGGAGCAATTTTAAGCAAAGATGTGTGAGGACACATTTGTACATGTGGGGAAATGTGTTGAAAAAAGGACTGTCCAGAGTCAAGGATGACCAGTAGGCAGCGAGCTTGTGGCATTGGGTTGATTGTCAAGTTAACTATTTTTTGGGCAGGTGGCAATATAATTAACTCTAAACAAATAAAATCTTTCCTGTGCACAGCGTAGAAAGGTAAACAGAGGAGGGCTGCCCTTAGGTTATTTACACCTATATAGATGCCTCTCCACAGACACCAAAGAACAATGGGAAAAGAAAAGGGTAGGAGTAAAATATCACAAGGCGCCACAAAACGTGTATATAACACTGAATTTAGACCATACGTTCCTTCTATAGCTGAGTCCAATTTCAGAGATCCAGATTTTCCACCTCATTCATTGACCAGGCATGTCAACATATATGTAAAATAGAGAGTAAAGTACCATCCTGTGTAGCAAGCATAAAATTTTAATATCACATCAAACAGGACATTAACACACAACAAGCATGTAATAAAGCATGTGAAATAATGACAGCCACAGTAGATCCACAGAACAATTACCAGATGGTCTGAGAACCTGGAAAAAGTTCTCAAACAAGCTCTTAAATCACCAAGAAACCACCCGGATCTGGAAACTGGGAGAAGGGACCTGGTTCTTGTCGTGCCGGATCTGCTGGAAATGGCTGGTATATGTAGTCAAATACCAACGCATTTCGACTCCTTCCTGGAGTCTTTTTCAAGGCATAATGAGCAAATACACAGGGTATCGTATTTAAACATACAGATGACCAATCAGAATATCTCTTATCGGCGGGACATTTAGACGTCATACACAGATCGTTTTTCCTGTTGTCACGGCACTTCCGGTGCATCCTCTGTCGCTCACTGACGTTTTTATCGCCTGCAAAAAATTTTTGTGTAGTTTCAGAGTAGCTCAAAACCTACTCAGCACTTGCGATCACTTCAGACTATTCAGTTCCGAATTTGACGTCACAAACCCGCCCAGCCACGCCTGCGTTTTCCCTGGCACGCCTGCGTTTTTTCGAACACTTCCTGAAAACTGTCAGTTGCCACCCAGAAACGCCCACTTCATGTCAATCACTCTGCAGCAACCAGTGCGACTGAAATGCTTCGCTAGACCCTGTGCAAAACTCCATCGTTCGTTGTGCCCAGTGGCGGTTCTTGCCACGGGCAAGCGGTACTTTTGCCCGGGGCGCCGCCATCCGGAGGGCGCCGCACCAGGGCAAGATCCGCCACTGTGCCCCCCGCAGTGTCCTGCTGTGCCCCCCCACTTTGAAGGGAACCAGACGCGTAGTGTCTTGTTTCCCTTCATTGAGAGGACCTTAGTTGTGCGGTGCGCGATGACGTTCTCGCGCACCGCACAGCAAAGGTCCTCTCCATAAAGGGAAACTAGACGCTACGGTCTAGTTTCCCTTCATGTAGAGGACCTTTGCTGTGCGATGCGCGATGACATCATCACGCACCGCACAGCATAGTGGCACAGACACTAGGGGTCATAATTGACCTCTAGTGTCTATGCTGTTCTATGGGAGAGACGTAATAACGTCTCTCCCATAGATCGAAGAGAGGAGAGGAGAAGAGTGGCGCCGCCGGCGGAGGGGGTCTGCAGCGGTCTGGATCAGGAACGGGGATGGTAAGTATACTTTTTTTTATTTCATTTTTTCTTTCAGCGCCGTGACCACGCCTCCATTTGAAGCCACGCCCCTATATTTTGCCCGGGGCGCCACAAGGCCAAGAACCGGCCTTGGTTGTGCCCGTATGTCGCGTGTGTGCATTGCGCCGCATACGCATTGCACCGCATACGCAATATGCAGAACTGCCATTTTTTAGCCTAATCGCTGCGCTGCGAACAAATGCAGCTAGCGATCAACTCGGAATGACCACCATTGTTCCCATGGTAAATGTAAAAGTATTTTTACCTTAGTACAACCAATATATTATATATATTTTTTTTAATATTGGCATATTTCTATGCATTATTGGAACCCTTAACTGTCCCATTTATTTGAAACTAGAACATATCCTTTAAGTAGAAAACAGATTAAGGTCCACATTAAACAGAGAAAGCATTTCGTTTCTAGACTAGAGAAGACAGTATTTGCACTGTAGTCATGCTGTGCACAATTCTCCTCTCTTTGAATTGACACTTTCAAATATATATATTTTTTCAACATTTTGTAACCCATATTTTCTTATAATATTGTCATCTAACATCTTTCATAATGTCCCATTTCTCTGGGGAAGCAGTGATATGTTCTCATTTTCCCAGTTACAGTAACCTGTACTAAATTTATTGATGAAAACAAATCCTTTAATGTATATACTGTAATGCAGCCCCGGTTCCTACAATTGGAAAATAAGTGGGAAAATCTAGAGCAGACAACTTCTGCATAAAGTGGGTCTAGTTGTTAGCTACGCTTCTACTGTACATTGGTGGTCATTCCAAGTTGTTCGCTCGGTAAATTTTTTCGCATCGCAGCGATTTTCCGCTTAGTGCGCATGCGCAATGTCCACAGTGCGACTGCGCCAAGTAAATTTGCTATGCAGTTAGGTATTTTACTCACGTTTTTTTCTTTGTTCTGGTGATCGTAATGTGATTGACAGGAAGTGGGTGTTTCTGGGCGGAAACAGGCCGTTTTATGGGCGTGTGGGAAAAAACGCTACCGTTTCTGGGAAAAACGCGGGAGTGGCTGGAGAAACGGAGGAGTGTCTGGACGAACGCTGGGTGTGTTTGTGACGTCAAACCAGGAACGACAAGCACTGAACTGATCGCACTGGCAGAGTAAGTTCGAGCTACTCAGAAACTGCACAGAGATGTCTTTTCGCAATATTGTGAATCTTTCGTTCGCAATTTTAAGAAGCTAAGATTCACTCTGGTAAACGTGAAGACCGGATGTTTATTTGCTACAGCTGGAATCTTTTTTGCATCTGAAGGATTGATAGACTTGCCACCTAACGGATTTGCAGGACGCCGCAATCCGACATTAAAGATTGAGAGATATATATATATTTTATTTAAGAGACTTTTAGTTCTTAGCGGACTTTAAGCGGACTTTAAACAATAAATGAGCCAGTAGCAGTGCTCAAAAAGGATCTATATTGGTCAATCACTCATTTTTATATCTATATATATATGCTGGTCATTGGGTTATCTCTCATTCACACATTTGTGCTATATACGGTTCCTGGTTTAGGACACATACCACGGCATTCATTAGAGGCTCGAAACAACTTTTTAGGCTAAGGGGGACGGAGAAACAAGGGTACATTTTCTGTAAGCGTGAAAGAATTAACATTAAAAACGATTAACACACATTATTGCCATTGAAACATTAGGATTGAGCGCAGCACTAATAATTTTAAGATTCACTCCCAGTAGGCGGCGGCGGCGTTTTCTTCGTAAAGTGACCGGGATCCCAAATTAGCGCACCGCGTCCCCTCGCATGGCTCGCTTCGCTCGCCATGCTTCGGGCATGGTGCCTTCGCTCCGCTACCGCTTCGCTCGGCACACTTTACCGTTCCAATCGTAGTCCACGTGGATCGTTAAGTATGAAAAAAAAAAAAAAAAAAAAACATGTCGACCTTTAGACCTGTCGACCTAGCACATGTCGACCTAGAAACCCTGTCGACCTTCCATCCATGTCGACCTAGTGACTGTCGACCTATAGTGGTCGACCTAAACTTTGTCGACCTAGGCACTGTCGATCTTCAGACCGGATCCCCTGCCCAGAGACTATTCATAAGAGATTCAGATGCATGGTCTCAAAAATGTCTTTAATATGTATTGGCTGTTCCTGGGCAGTGACAGGGAGGAGGCTAAGTGGACGCATGGAGATAGACCATCGTATGGGCTTATCTTGGAAGTGTTGCATGTGTGTTGCGCAAGTGGTTCCTTACACAGACTCTTAGGGGGACGTGTGCTAAGCAGTGATAAAAGTGGAGAAGTGAGCCAGTGGAGAAGTTGCCCATAGCAACCAATCAGCATTAACGTAACATTTACAATTTGCAGACTCTTGGCTGATTGGTTGCCAAGAGCAACTTCTTCACTGGCTCACTTCTTAGTACATGCCCCCCTTAGTCACTCACTTTGGAGGACATACTCAGACAAAAAATCTGCACCTACCATAGGGCAGGTTCAATTTTCCATAGTGCGACCGATGACAGCGTCTAAAGACGCATAAAGCGAGCATATCAGTACTTGCACAGTCAGACGCACACTTGTACACCAGGGGAATGGCTTTTACTAACATTACCATAAAGTTGCAGATGTCACTACGGTAAAATACTTTATATTGGTCTCATCATTGCTAGAGATGAGCGGATTCGGTTTTACTCGGTTTTACTCGGTTCTCAAAACCGAACCTTATTGGCTATCCAAAACACGTGACATCCGTGAGCCAATTAGATGCCGTTTTGAGAACCGAGTAAAACCGAACCCGCTCATCTCTAAATTTGCGCAACTCTGAATAATCCTCTTAGATTGCTACTCATTATCTTCATTATAAGTGTGCACTAGCAACTACTCTATACTAGATCCATAATTTAATATACGCCTGGAAACAGGCATTTTACGCTTATGTCCAGCTCTACATAGCACACAGTTCTCAACATGTCCGCACTGAATTTACACTACATGAGAACGTCATCACACAGCCTAATGCCGCCTCTTCAGTCATAACATAGATGTGATAGATATGTGTATGGGTAGATTTATCAAAGCTTGGAGAGAGAGAGAGTAGAGCGAGATAAAGTACCAGCCAATCAGCTCTTAACTGTCATTTTTTAAACACAGCCTGTAACCAGAGAGCCACACCATGCTCCAGTATTTGCATGGGGAAGTGGCCTAAAAGGGTATGTGTCCATGCCCCTATAAATAAATGACATAAAAAAATATTAATTACGTCCATGCGTGCTTCATAGGGGATGCCATTCAAATCCATGGGGGGCACTGGGTAGGGCAGTGCTTCCTACCTTGCTAGCTCCGGGAAGCGAGTTCCCCCTCCTTGGCCGGCGCCATCTTCCCAGTGATATTTGGGAAGATGACGCATGTGCACTAGAAATGTAACTGAAAGATGTCACTGAGAAAATGGCACCGGCCATGGTGGAGTGACTCCAGCAAGCCTGGGCAATTAGTACCTGTTCCCACCCTCTTCTCGGCGCCAGTGCATTTAACATGGCGGGAGATAATGTACTAGCCAATCAGCTCCTAACTGTCATTTTTCATACACGACCTATAACATGACAGGATCTGATTGGCCAGAGATAAAGAGATAAAGTACCAACGCCAGAGATAAAGTACTAACCAACCACCTCCTGTCATTTTTCAAACCCAGTCTGTAACATCGCACTTAGGAGCTGATTGGCTGGTACTTTCTCTTTCTCCACTTATCACTCTCCAATTATTAGTACATAGACCCCAAAGTACCAGCCAGTCAGCTCTTAACTGCCATGTTACAGGCTGTGTTTCAAAAATGTCAGTTAGGCTGGTCCTTTATCTCTCTCCACTTTATCTCTCTCCAAGCTTTAATAAATGTCACCTGACTACTAGAGATGAGCGGATTCGGTTTTACTCGGTTTTACTCGGTTCTCAAAACGACATCTTATTGGCTCACGGATGTCACGTGTTTTGGATAGCCAATAAGATTCGGTTTTGAGAACCGAGTAAAACCGAGTAAAACCGAATCCGCTCATCTCTACTGACTACATCGCACACACTTGGGGCCATACTGTTGCAGAGCAGGCGCTGTGCGAAAACAGACAAGATAGTGTATGCTCAGCCAACAAGTCAGCGCTGCATGAGCCCCACTGTGTATTGTTGGCTTTTGCTCCGGTACGGATGATATCCTGCATACAGGCAATGATCACAGGTGACGTTCTCATCAATGCAGTTGGAGTTTGTATGGAAATAAAATATTTATTGTTTTTTTAAGTCTATATTTTCTTTGCCCGCTCGTAATAAAAATGTTTCGGTATTCATAGTCAGAAAGTGTGTTATTATTATGCCCAGCTGTGTGAAGTCAGTCCGCAGGCATTCATTATTATCATAGTGTATGTACAGGAGTGCGGGAAGCATACATAGCTTTGTATGTATTTATAACACTAGAAAAGCAAAAATATTGCTTCTGAGAAAAATGGAAAAGCGAATTACTAAGAAACGTACAAAGCGGCTACATAAATACGGCTGGGTTTTATTTTAGAATACAAATCACAGCAGTATCGTAAATTTAAATGCATCAAGTTTTAAAATAATGTACTTAAAAAAAAAAAAAAAAAAAAAAAGAGAACACAGCCCCATGCTATTGCTGTAGAACAGGGATGGGGAACCTTTTTTCTACCAAGGGCCATTTGGATACTTATAAAATCCTTCGGGGGCCATACAAAAATTATCAACTTAAAAATTAGCCTGCCCTCAGTCAGTAGTTATGACCCCTGTCACTTGTTATGCCCGATTAGATTTGCCCCCAGTCACTTGTTATGCCCCATTAGATATGCCCACTGTCAGTTGTTTTGGCCCATTAGATATGCCCCGTCAGTTGTTATGCCCAATTAAATATGCCCCCTGTAGTTATGCCCCATTAAATATGCCCCCTAGTAGCGCCGCTTACACACACATTAAAAGAAATAAACACAATGCTCACCAGCCCTGCTCCTGCTTCCGGACCGCTGCCCTCCCTCTCCTCGGAACTATGGGAGAGATGTCATGACGTCTCTCCCATAGCGCCGCACAGCCACACATGTACATTGCCTGAGCCAGAAGCTGGAGCTCAGGAGTGAGCTCCTGCCTCCCGCTGCTGCTGAGGAGCAGGGCGCCCGCTGGTGGTAAAATCTCAGCAGGTGCTCGGCATCTCCTCTCGTTTAGGTGAGCCTTGCTGGGCCGGATCAAGTGGCTTTGAGGGCCTTATACGGCCCTCGGGCCTGAGGTTCCCCACCCCTGCTGTAGAACCACAAATGTGTATCATTTTAAATTGTCTAAACCTGAAAAGGCAACACCTGAGACTTCCATAGCCAAAAGACCAGACCACTTTCTTGACCATTGTTAACTAAATCAGTGAATTTGAAGTAGATTTAGGTGGTCATTCCGAGTTGATCGCTCGCTGGCAGTTTTTAGCAGCCGTGCAAACGCTAAGCCGCCTCCCACTGGGAGTGTATTTTAGCTTAGCAAAAGTGTGAACGAACGGTTCGCAGAGCGGCTACAAAGTTTTTTTGTGCAGTTTTAGAGTAGCTCAAAACCTACTCAGCACTTGCGATGACTTCAGACTGTTCAGTTCCTGTTTTGGCGTCACAGACACGCCCTGTGTTCGGCCAGCCACGCCTGTGTTCTTGCTGGCACGCCTGCATTTTTCCGAACATTCCCTGATAACGGTCAGTTGACACCCAGAAACGCCCACTTAATGTCAATCACTCTGCAGCCAGCAGTGCGACTGAAAAGCTTCGCTTGACCTTGTATGAAACTACATCGTTCTTTGTAATAGTACGTCACGCATGCGCATTGCGCCGCATACGCATGTGCAGAAGTGCCTTTTTTTGCTTCATCGCTGCACAGCGAACGAATGCAGCTAGCGATCAACTCGGAATGACCCCCTTAGGCCCTCATTCCAAGTTGATCGCACCAAGCAACTTTTTGCTGCTGGTGCGATCAACTAATCTCCGCCTATGGGGGGGCGTGTATTTTAGCATAGCAGGGCTGCGAATGCCCTGCTATGTTAAAAAAGTTTCCTACAAAACAAGACCAGGGTAAGAGTTACTTACCGTGTGCGACGGCTCCAGCGATGAAGGTCCCGGTCCTGACGTCAGACATCTGCCCACCAAACGCCTCAACACGCCTGCATTGGACTCACCACGCCTGGAAAACGGTGAGTATCTGCCCCGGAATGCCTCCCGCCTGTCCATCTTCTTGCGATCGCCGCTGCAATCACATTTGTCGCTGGCGGCGTTGTTGCCAGGAGACGATCGTCGCCAGGCAAAGACGTGCATGCACAACGCTTCCGCCGTGCATGTGCATTTCCGACCCATTCGCACCGCAACGAAGAACTGCTGCGTGTGAATGGGTCAGAATGATCCCCTTAGGGCCTGATTGACACTCAATGCAAATGCAATTCCAGGCAGTTGAATTGATCGGAATGCCAATGCCAAAGGCAGATTAACAATGGGGCTGATGGAGCGCCAACTCCAGGGTTTCACATAAAAGTAGGCCCATTATCAAGGCAGCATGAAGATGACCAGCTGCCACACAATCAGCTGGGTATTAGAATACTGTAGCTTTTCTAGTTTTCTCACAAAATGATGCAATTTTCCTATTTTTATTTATTTAGGGAGACAGTGGGGATGAAAATGTAAGTGCCGACATGACACTGGCCACACCCACACAGCACTGGTCACACCCACACAAAACAATCACAGCACTCATCTACGCAATCGCACCACCCCAGTCTTCTGTTCACCCGAGCACCATCCAATATTATCATTGGCCCTTACACACCTGCCAAATGCTAGGTGCAAGAGATTTGTCTGAATTTGGCATCCTATTTTTCATACGCGCGACTTAGAAAAGCAAATAACCCGGCTATACACCAACAAAATGATTCACTTCTCTGTGCTAGATGCAGCTGCATTGGAACCTGCATGCAACTGTTTTACTACATTTGCCACTAAAACCTAGGCATGGGGTGACTTTTATAGACTCTTTATAGATTTTCCAGTTTACCCATTTACAGTTTTTGTCAGTGATTTATATTAATATTCTACCAAATTTCAGAGAGTTGCCTAGGCTTTGGCCCTGATTCAGCAGTGGATGGAAATTCAATGCTTGTAGAAGACTGCATGTAGCTGCTATCTCAGCACTGCGACCGACGTCGCCAGCTGGGATCCAACATCATGGCCATCCGTCAGTTTTTGTAATATCACGTTTCAGAAAATATTGTGAAGCCCAAGTGGACATAGGAGAGCATGGAGGGAGAGAGATCAGGGGAAGACAAGTAGATTTGAGTATCATCGGATTAGAGTCCTGGTAAGATCACCAAGAAAAGAAGTATAGATTGAGAAGAGACTCTCTGCACTTTAAGGGATCACAAAAAGTCAATGGTGCCCATCGACCCTATGTGATCCCTTCAAGCGTAGTTAGTTTCAATTCCTTTCATATCCTCTGCTTATTATAAACAGTGCTGATAGTAGGGTGGTACAGGGTGGTACAGAGTATCATTAAGAAATATGGTGGTGGTACTCAGTACCACCAGCCCACTACTGGGGCATAATTGATAAGGGGCATTTTTGTGTGTGGGACATAAAATGTTGTCTGCGGCATAACTGTGTGTGGCATAATATGTAATGCATTACGGTGTGTTGCATAATGTGTAATGGGTGTTAAGGTGTGTGGCATAATGTATAATAAGCATTTCAGTGTTTGGCATAATGTGTCAGGGGCATTACGGTGTGTGACATAATGTGTCCATGCCCCTATTGTCATGTAGCCACTCCCCTGGTTTCGTGTAACCACGCCCCCTCATGCAGCGTGGCCACGTCCGCTTTTACTATCAGTACCACTAAGAAAAAAATTCTACTTGCACCACTGACTATAAACCTACAGTCCCCTAAAATGACCCAAATATATACTTAGTATATAGTACACCCATTTTTATGTACCCCAAATTAAATGAGAGCACTTATTTTGCTGGAAAATAATTGCTTTCAATAATTTTTCACCATTTAAAAAAAAAAATTAATATAAGAGCCATTTGACCCGATTTAATGACACAAATGAGTTATATTATGGCAACTAGTAGACTTCTATAATGTTTTCCGATATTAGTTTAGCATTTTTTGGGGTACAGGCACATTTTTTTCCACTTTTTCCTATGCTTCTGCCGGCTAGAATTATCGGGCAAATCCCGTTACCGTCGATTTGGAATAGGATAGCTGCGATAACCTGATTTTTCGGTAGATAGATGCGATAACATTAGCCGTGACCGTGAATTGCGTTATCGAATCTACTGTATTTGGATACCCCCAACAGTTGTGTTTAGGAAAAATATGTAAATAACTGTGTAGCCCAGAGATAGAAATGGGATAAGAAAGGGAGGGCCAAAGTTACAGTACATTGGAGTTTTCAATATTTTAGTAGTTTTTTCTTAACAAAGCAAATGACGACAGTAATGCACAAGGTATAAAATAGTGGATAGTGAGTTGAGCTATAACTGTGTTGCTCTACACATATCGGCACAGCTGTGCTCACACAAATTTCCCAGTAACAATTATAAAATAAAGCGCTGTCTTTAGAATCTAAAGGTGGGTACACACCAGTTGATATATCTGCAGATCAATTGATCTGCAGATATATCTATGTACGGATCGGGCAGTGTGCTGTGCATACACACTGCCCGATCCGTCGGGGGACTGACGTCATGAACTGGGCGGGCGGGCGCCCGCCCAGTTCACCTGTCAATCACCGCCGGCCGCCGCAGCATGTGTACGGCCTGTCAAAGTCAGAAAAATATCGTGATGCACACTACCATATTTGCACCTCATGCGTGTCCCCGCTGCGCGTGCCCACGCTCTCCCGTGCATACGCATACCCGCTGATGCGTGCACCCGCAGGCGCACGGTATGCGCATTTACGGTAGAGTTTGTGTGCGTCTAGCGGGCGACTCGATTGTTACATATTTTAACCATATAATGTATTTTGTAGATTATGGTCCCTTTGATAGAATTTGAAAGTTTAGTTAATGTAGCATGTTCATGAACAAAGAGATCCCTCTTTGTTTGATACGAAGGGTCAGACAGAGGTTATACAGTGGTGTTTAGTATCCATCGGAAGAGTATTTAATTAGCAATATTCCGGTGTTGGTTTGAAGCGGATTAATCGCTCGTGCGAATAGTTATGGACATAAGAAGTTTATGGACTTTTACTATTATTTGCACTTTATTATCCATGCGGCGGGAAACCTAGTTTCCCACCCACCTGAGCAGTTGGAAATAGTCACAGCCCACCTGTATGAATCAACCTATGACCTTTTGTTATAATGCGAAGACGAATTCCTGTGTCCAATGAACAATGAGATTGTAGGGACCATTGTATTGTATTGTGTGTAGTGTATATAAGGTCAGCCAGGCTGAACAGCTCCACCACTCTCTCCACAAAGGGTTATCATATTGACAAACTTGGGGTCTGGTACCAGGCTGCGCTGCGATCGTTCCCTGTGTGTGTGTGTAAGTAATTCTGTGTAATCATCTTGCTCTTTGTTTGTATTGGCCACATTTTCTCTCTCTTTCTGTTTAGTTTAAGATTGTAACGTTATTGTATATTTCTGTCTAGATATTCTGTTAGATTTATATGTTAGTATGTAGTGTATGACTTGTAAACTGTTTTTCCCCTTTTCGATATAACTTAAGACTCGTGATAGTAAAAGGTGTTGGATCCTTAGCACGGTATTGTGTATTCATTATATTGCAGAGGGTAATAGGAGCGTCTCTATCGCTCAAACAGCTTTAGTGTAAACAAGGTTAAGCAGCGTTATATCGCTACAGTGTTTCAGTACAAGGTCTACAGTATAAGAATATCCTTTCTGTGTGTTACATTCAAGGTCTAATGATTGTTATCTTGTGAGCGTCTGCGCCGCTCGTGATCTCCTCGTGGTCTCGATCGTCCGCTACGCTGATAGCGTAGCATTACGGTAGTCGCTCACCTATAGTGTGCCCGATACCAACAGCGTATTCTCGCGAGCGTTTGTGTCGCTCGAGTGGCTCGCTCCCGATACAGCGTCCGCTACGCTAAGAGCGTACCCTTACGGTACCTCGTACGCCAATTGCGTACTGTGTCTCTTAACCTCTTAGAGTGTTTAATAAGGTAATCAAATCGACATTCTCAATTGAGGGCTCATCCGTCCTCCACACATCCATCCGCACTAGCTAAAACAGACTTTATCTGTCAGCAAAGGGCGGGAACGCAGTATCCTTTCGTATCCGTATTGGTGGTGAGGGATACAGTAGTGCTGGCTAGATAAGCGTCTGTTTCGCTACGCTGTAGGAGTGCTGGGGTGGAATCCGGAACCGGAGGTAAGAACAATACGCTAGTATCTTTTAAAACTGTTTATTTCTGCTTTTGCATACGCACACAAGCATGCACGCACGCATCTACATTGTTGCAACTCACTTTCTTGTTGCCATTAGAATTGATTATTAGACACGTGCTGAGGAATCTAGTGCTATTTAGTTAAGATTACAAAGGAAAATTGTTAAGGGTATAAGTGTAAAGGACACACACACAGCATAGCAAATACTGTGTGGTGTACGGTAAGCGATTTCTGTTGAATATTGTTTACATTGATAGAAACGTGTTGATTGTGTCGCTGTGGGCGTATCTGCACTTTGTGCATAAGTGTCTCGGACAACGTGCGGAAGCACGTACGTGACGCAAAGGCATACGCACGTGGCGTGTTTTACGCAACGGAGCGTACGGATACGCCCATTGAGACTCAAATCACACAATAACCTTGTTTAGGGTGGGCGGTATAGTATAGCCACCTGATAAATAGCACACAGTTGTTCAGTTCAGTTTTCCAAAAAGTATTAGTTAAAAGAAAACCTTTTTCTACTGCAAACCCAGAGATTGGACCCCTACCTGTATGAAAGGAATTTCTGTACAGAAAGATTAAAAGTGTAAATGATTGAATAGGAGTGAGTGTGGAACTTAAGGTATTATTTTTGTGAACCCACAAATCGGGATCCCGTCGGAGACCACATCAGGTGAGTGGACACTTGGTGGCGTGGACTGGCTTGCCCACGTTAACATTGTATAAGGTAAAGGAGCAAGTAGTTTCCACAGACAAAAGGACTGCGAGGTATTTAAGCGCAGCCCCGGGGGGGTTTGCGTAGCACCCATATAGTCAAGGTAAAGCTCCGGCTGAAGGTTTCGCAGCCTAAACAACCGATTCCATTGGTCGTAAAGCGTATAAATATTTAGTTATTTATGCGCTGTGCGACTGGACCGCACGTAATTGTGTGCATTAGTTTGTTACCTTGGTACCCATCAACAATTTATTGTGGGATCATAAACGCTATTTGTACATTCTAACGTGATTTGTGTAGGTTTTTGTTATTTTAAGGGAGTTTCGCTGTTCACTAAGCAAATCTCTAACGACCAATACTTGCTGGGGAGGGATCGCATACTCCCACGCGCCCCAGTAAATAGAGGTTACAAAAGATCCCACGGATTGGATAGGCCAATTGGGGCGCAGAGTGAGTGAAAGCACTAGTTGAACTTTCACCGTCGCCTTACCGCGGGCAATTTGGTCTGTTTGTCAGAATTAGCTAAGACAGCAATATCTACAAACGATGGGGGCCAGTTGCTCAAAGAAGGGACGTCCAACAAGGGTTCACGTTGGTAGTTGCTGGCCCAAAGGGTCCGCGAGGTATCAGGTATTATGCAACGAATGGGAACTTATGACAGAGGATGATGGGGAACAGTCTCCCCGGGTAGGCAGTCTGAACCCTGAGGTATTGCAGAACCCACGAAAAAGGATAGGTCTAATAAAATCTGCCAAGCAGAGGATTAGACAAAATGATTGTTTACAGTTATGGCAACGGGAAAGTGAAATACAAGGAGAGTCACCTCATACAGCTGACTCTCACCTTGGTGAGAGAAATGTGGCAATGAAAGAGAGGGTGGTTACAGAGAATGACACACTGGTGAATGATAAAAATGCACTTAGTAACTGTAGTAAGAATGAAAGTAACAAATGTAATAATGTTTATAATAATGAAAGTGTAAAAATTACAAATGTTAACCTGTGCAAGTCGCACCCCATGTTAAACTTCCCTCAGGATTACCAGCAAGAAAGTGAGCCCAGAACGATGTCGGCACCTCTTCCAGAAGCCATCCTACAAGACATCCAGGTGGACGCGACCAAATCGGTAAAGACAGTAATCAAACCCCCTTACGGAGGGTCAGGTGAGGTCGTGTCCACAGGTACGTACGGTGTTATATATCATGCACAAACAAATGTACCTCATATTGAAGAACCAACACAAGATGATGTAATTGAATTTAGTCCTGTCAGGGTGATCACAGTCCCCAATGGGAAGACTGACGATCAGGGAATCATTCCCGTCAAGGACAGTGCAATGCGCCGTCCCTGGTCCCGGACAGAATTAAGGTCAATCATGTCTGAATTCCCTGATCCTAGGAAAGATCTAGATGCATGTCAGAGATTTATTAAAGAACTAGGAAACTCAACAGAACCCACCAACAAAGATTGGCGGACAGTGCTGAGGGCATGTTTGCCCTCCAGCGTTGACCCTGCGAAATTTATTGCTGATTGTAAAGTAGACACAGAGGTACCTCGTACGGAGGAACACAATCAGGAATGTATTAAGCAGATCAACCGACAGTTAGGAGTATATTTCCCTGCCGTTGTCAAGTGGAATGAGAATTTCTCCATAAGACAAAACGAAGGGGAAAGTACTTCTAATTATTTCCATCGGGCATTGCAGGACATGACTAGGTATAACGGTATAGCAAACATTAAAACAAATGTGAAGCATAGAGAAGTAGCGGTTAAAGTATTAATGAATGGTTTAAAGGAGGTGTTGAGAACAAGGGTACAGACCACCAACCCAAACTGGAGAAATATCTCAGTGGCTGCACTAAGAAAGTCCGCTGTTGGGCATGAGCAAAACATCAGCAAGCACAGGGAAACACAGAGACGTAAGGAGCCTCAGATCTCTGTGGGTAAGTCCAAGGGGATAAGGTGTTATAATTGCCAGAAGGAAGGCCATTATGCAAGAGATTGTAGATCAAGAAATTTACAGAAGGTATATAAACCCCCTAGACAACAACATAACCATGGTATCCAAGGAGTCAGGGAAGTACAGGGAAAGCGGTTGATGGTGATGAGCATCCAAGCGTTTGAGGAGGCATCAAATCAACCAAGACCTCAGGTCACTGGCACTTGGAGGAAGCCCAGGGCTTGTTATCTTTGTAAAAGAGAAGGGCACTATGCCAGTAACTGTAACAGCCCACATAAAGTCAGACCCCCTAGACAAGAACATGAGCAGAGTTACGACACTTGGAAGTATAACCAGGTATCAAGCATGTCAAATTTTGGTCCACACATATAATTTATGATTAGAAAAATTGATCATTAGGACTGATGGTAAGCCTGAGGTAACGGTTAATAAAATGGGAGGTCATTCCCTGAAGACACAGGAATGAGCGGGTGAAACGTTGTAAATGTATCTGTGAAATGTTTCTTTTCTCTCCCCACCTCTGACGATTATTGGCAGGACTCAAACATTGCATATCTGCTTGGTCTTTGCAGAAGTCTACCAAACCCCAGCATGACCTATCCGCATCAATGTATCCTGGCCAGATACAGAGGGTGGAGTATGGAGGTGCTGGTGGGAGGGACTGCGCAAGGAAACCATTGGACATGTAGATATGACAGCCTGACGATGAACAATGTCTTACAAAATGTTTGAAAAATGTTTTTTTCTGTTGTTGTTTATTGTTGATTTATGTGATGCATATATATATATATATGAACGGTTCTCTCTCTCTCGTTGTTTTTTTTTCTCTCTCTCTCTTCTTTCTCATGTTCTCATAACGTTACAGATGGTATGTCACACATTAGTTAGACAAATGGTAATGCAAGATTTTTACTCCTTACAGAAAGATCGCTGGTTTGGAAGAAATATTGTATCACCAGAGTGTTCGGTTGGAAGACTGAGAGACAGCACCTTTGAGATGACAGCAGAACAAGAAGAACAACAAGACTAGAGAACTAATTATCGTAACAAGTTTCTCTCCCCCTCAAACTGTTTTCCTGTACCCCCATTACAAATTTCTCCTTTTCTCCTCCTGTAAGATGGACTTGCCCCAAGAGACTGTGATACGGATTTTCCTGTTGACCATGATGTTGACCAGAGCAGTCTGTTTCGGTGAGAGTACCATGGAGGTCGAGAAAGGATCCAGAAAGGTTCCGATGACTGAGACGGAGGTGTAAATTTCCAATAGCAACACAATCACCAAGCAAAGGCGAGTACCGGAAACGATCTAGCAGCCATGTTATTTGTAAACATTGTGAAGGATTGTTAGCTGAAGAAAACTGTATCTGTAGGCTCTGTGACAATGTAGTTGAGGATGGGTGCATCAAGAAATGTCAGTCCAGTTTTAATATCCACATGGACCGGCATCCATTGAGTGACTATCACTCCTTAGTGGGTAAAGTGTTAAATCAGACAGATTGTTGGGTATGCTCTCAAGTACCTCAAGGCCATAGTAAATCAGGCTTAGTACCATTCCCTTTAACGATAGGGGAGGTACTTGAGCTAAAGGGTGGGAGACCGGTGGACAGGAGGTTTAATATCTCCAGTCCTCCTAGTTTGAAGCTCCACCAATATCATGTGGATAGATCCCTAGTATGTTTTAACATTTCCAATCCCCGAAAGCCGGGAAATTGGGAAGTGTCATGGAATAACCAAACCATGACCTTTTCATACAGAGCCGATAGAATGCCAACAGATACAGAGCTTATACGCCACATAGCCGGTAGGGAAAAATATTTCCGATATAGGTATACCCTAGGAAATAGGATCATGAGAGTTGGAGAAGTATCACCAGGATACTGTGCACATATCATACAAACAGATACGTGTACTAGACAGATGGGAGAATTAGGGTTAGGAGATTTCACATGGAAGATGTGTAATATGGTTATGTCCTACTCCGTCCCATATGTTCTCCCCGATGATGCATATTTCATATGCGGGAGGAAGGCGTATAAGTGGCTTGCCCCAAACTCTGAAGGATTGTGTTATATTGGAAAAGTACTGCCTGAAGTAATGACTGTATCACATGCCAAAATGAAAGATATACACCGTGGTGCCCAAGCTCCTTATACTCACACTCATCACGAGCACGTAGTTAAAAGGCAACTGACAGAAAGGACAGAGCATCCGGCCTCTGATCTGATCCATGAATCCACCGGGATTCAGGTTCTACTTGCGTTAGATTTCACTCGCACCGCTAGAGGAGTGCTGAACTATAGATACATATCTGCGCTTGCAAACTTATTAGACAATATCACTGAAATGTATGACGACACTTTTAGGTATACTGGAAGGGAGCTTCAAGCTTATAAAACAGAACTGGTTCAGCATAGAATGGTTCTTAATTATCTCACAGCAGTGACAGGTGGATATTGTGTCACACTGGCAACGCAGTACGGCGTGAAATGCTGCACTTATATTACGAATAGTACCGAGGACCCGGTCGAGGTCATAGACCAAAAGATGGACGATATTCTCCAATTAAAGTGGGAATTTCGCAGGAGACACAATCTCACCCTTGCTGCTGTGGGTAATGAGCTGACTGGTTGGGTGTCATGGTTGAACCCGCGAAATTGGTTCTCTGGTTTAGGAGAATGGGCTCAAGGAGTCATAATGGATGTAGGGAAGTTTCTCCTATGTATCTTGGGTGTCGTCATAACGATTGGCTTGATATTTAGATGCGTTCAGGCTTTAACGAAGTGCAAACGTAGTACCAGGGTAATGAGTCTAAGGAGTGAAGAAATTGTAATTCCAATGGATTTGATTTATGACCCAACGGTAGAGACAATGATGTGATGAAAATGCGATTATACGGTCCGTTTCTTTCACCTGTTTCTCCGTTTTCTCCAAGGTAAAAAGACCCACTTGGACGAGGAATTTGACGATCCTGTATACAGACAACAGATGGATTAAAGAAGAAGTTTTGACAACCTTGTACACAGATAATTGATGAACTATGCCATAGACCCCCAGTTTCCCTAGAAATTTTAAATTTACGCTAGCCCAACACTTTTGTAAGTCTATGGACATTGACAAAGCTTTTTGCTCGCACTTTTTGGCAAAAGCCCAAAGAAGACTGCATTCAACAGACACCAGACAAGACTTCAACCGACAAATGTTCATTAACCTGACATAGAATACCACTGCATTTACCATAATTGTTCTTTATCTTCATTTCTACAACCTTCAGGTAATGACACACATAGTCGATAGGGAATACAGGCACAGATATCAGCAATCACATATCCCCCCCCATTCATGTATCATCAACTAAAATGTGCTCCCCCATTTTGTTGCAACCAAAAGCCGAAAAGAGCTTGGTAAAGTTTGACAGTCCATCCACAGACCCGTACCGCGGGATAAGAAGGAATTCAAATGTATACTTCGCAATACCTCGAAGCTTGATTTAAGACACGTACGGCACGATGATACATGACCCCCCAAACATGGATTCATACACACATGCTTCTGCTATCTCACTAGGTCATACCCTTTTCTCACCTTCTCCTCTCCTCCCCTACCCAACCATAGAAATGTATTTACACATGACATATATTTTTCTCTTTTTGAAATGTTTTAGGAAGTGGCAGTTATTGGTGACTGCCAAAGGGTGGACTGTCAAAGTCAGAAAAATATCGTGATGCACACTACCATATTTGCACCTCATGCGTGTCCCCGCTGCGCGTGCCCACGCTCTCCCGTGCATACGCATACCCGCTGATGCGTGCACCCGCAGGCGCACGGTATGCGCATTTACGGTAGAGTTTGTGTGCGTCTAGCGGGCGACTCGATCGTTACATATTTTAACCATATAATGTATTTTGTAGATTATGGTCCCTTTGATAGAATCTGAAAGTTTAGTTAATGTAGCATGTTCATGAACAAAGAGATCCCTCTTTGTTTGATACGAAGGGTCAGACAGAGGTTATACAGTGGTGTTTAGTATCCATCGGAAGAGTATTTAATTAGCAATATTCCGGTGTTGGTTTGAAGCGGATTAATCGCTCGTGCGAATAGTTATGGACATAAGAAGTTTATGGACTTTTACTATTATTTGCACTTTATTATCCATGCGGCGGGAAACCTAGTTTCCCACCCACCTGAGCAGTTGGAAATAGTCACAGCCCACCTGTATGAATCAACCTATGACCTTTTGTTATAATGCGAAGACGAATTCCTGTGTCCAATGAACAATGAGATTGTAGGGACCATTGTATTGTATTGTGTGTAGTGTATATAAGGTCAGCCAGGCTGAACAGCTCCACCACTCTCTCCACAAAGGGTTATCATATTGACAAACTTGGGGTCTGGTACCAGGCTGCGCTGCGATCGTTCCCTGTGTGTGTGTGTGTGTGTGTGTAAGTAATTCTGTGTAATCATCTTGCTCTTTGTTTGTATTGGCCACATTTTCTCTCTCTTTCTGTTTAGTTTAAGATTGTAACGTTATTGTATATTTCTGTCTAGATATTCTGTTAGATTTATATGTTAGTATGTAGTGTATGACTTGTAAACTGTTTTTCCCCTTTTCGATATAACTTAAGACTCGTGATAGTAAAAGGTGTTGGATCCTTAGCACGGTATTGTGTATTCATTATATTGCAGAGGGTAATAGGAGCGTCTCTATCGCTCAAACAGCTTTAGTGTAAACAAGGTTAAGCAGCGTTATATCGCTACAGTGTTTCAGTACAAGGTCTACAGTATAAGAATATCCTTTCTGTGTGTTACATTCAAGGTCTAATGATTGTTATCTTGTGAGCGTCTGCGCCGCTCGTGATCTCCTCGTGGTCTCGAGCGTCCGCTACGCTGATAGCGTAGCATTACGGTAGTCGCTCACCTATAGTGTGCCCGATACCAACAGCGTATTCTCGCGAGCGTTTGTGTCGCTCGAGCGGCTCGCTCCCGATACAGCGTCCGCTACGCTAAGAGCGTACCCTTACGGTACCTCGTACGCCAATTGCGTACTGTGTCTCTTAACCTCTTAGAGTGTTTAATAAGGTAATCAAATCGACATTCTCAGGCCGGTCGGACGACCGCCCCGTACACACACAGCGACGCGCCAATATATTGTTAGATATATTGGCTGTCGGCTGTGCTGCGCAGCCGACGCGATACGTCTGTGAACGACGGAGTTCACAGACGTATCGCCCGTACACACTGGCCGACGGTCCCGCGATGTATCGGCCGTTCAAGAGAACGGCCGATATATCGACCAGTGTGTACGGGCCTTTACATTTCATCGGGTCACTTTATTGTTTCAAACCAAATGGTGGCAGCGTGAGGGAGGACCTCTTCAGGAACATAGCGGACCCTAATGAGCAATCTACTAAATTGAACTTTCTTTTCTACCATCTAGCAGCTAAGCTTATATATTTCAACCTATTCCAGAGTATATTACAATATGTCTTTTAGTTTTCTTCATGATCTGTTGGGAGCAGTGCCTGGGACACTTGTCTGATAATGTGTTATGATGAGAGGATGGGAACAGAGGCAAGTGTTTTATGAAAGTTTACAGACAAACTGAAAAATAACAAAATAATCATCATCCTCATCATAATTACAATATTATTTATAGAGCTCTTGTGTCCCAATAGAACTAAAAAGTATTAGACTACAGAAAAGAAAGCTATATATGTATTTTTATTTTTTGTTAACTAAACTAATGAGGCATCAATGAAATGCTTGGGACACTTAATAGCCACCTACTGTATTTGGAATGTGTGTGATAGGTTATTTAGGAGTTTTGACTTGGCTTCTTTAATGTGCAGATGCGTCCGTCAGATGGCGTTAACTCATGGGCCCAATCTCTGAGTAGTAGAGCTAAACTTTTTGAGTTAAAAGGGGTCTTTTTCACAGCCTCCATAGAAAGCAAAGTGGACTGTTCCTGTTATCATAAATAGGAGGACTGAACAGGGGCGAAACCAGAATAAAATGATAGGGGGGGCACCATGGAAGGGGCAAGTACATTTGTGTGCGGCTTCGGTGCATGTGAGGTGGCGCTTCTTATACAATGCCCACAGTTGTAGCGCTCATTATGCAATGTCCACTGTAATGGTAGTGCCCCTTATATAGACCCCCAAGTAGTGGTGCCCCTTTTGCAATGCCCGTATTGCCCACAGTAGTAATGTTGCCTGTAGTAATGCCCCCAGTCATTATGCCCCCAGTGGTAATTCCCCTGCAGTCATGACCCCAGTAGTTTACCCCTGCCCCCTTTAGTTTAGCCTCCCAGTGGTAATGCCCCCAGTAGTTTAGCCACCAGTAGTACTGCCCCACTGTAGTTTGCCCCATTGTAGTTTAGTCCCTGTAGTTATGCCCCCTTGTAGCTTAGCCTTCAGTAGTAATGCCCCCAGTAGTTTGGCCCCTGTAGTTATCCCCCAGTAGTTTGGCCCCTGTAGTTAAGCCCCCAGTAGTTTGGCCCCCCTGTAGTTTAGCCCCCAAGTAGTAATGCCCCTGTAGTTACGCCGCCAGTAGTTGGCACCTTTGTAGTTGGCCCCCAGTAATAGTCCCCCAGTAGTTTGCCCCCAGTAGATGCCACCCAGTAATAATGCCCCCCAGCAGTTTTCCCTCAGTAGATACCCCCCAGTAATAATGTCCTCCAGTAGTTTGCCCCCAGTAGTAATGCCCCTTATAAGTTTGCCCCAATAGATGACCTCCCAGTAGTAATGCCCCCAGTAGATGCCCCCCAGTAATAATGCCCCCAGTAGATGCCCCCAGTAAAAATGTCCCCCAGTAGCTGCCCCCAATAGATGGCCCCCCAGTAGTAATGCCCCCAGTAGATGCCCCCCAGTAATAATGCCCCAGTAGCTGTCCCCAATAGATGACCCCCCCAGTAATAATTCCCCCTACGAGTTTGCCCCAATAGATGACCCCCCTGTAGTAATGCCCCCAGTAGATGGCCCCCAGTAAAAATGTCCCCCAGTAGCTGCCCCCAATAGATGACCCCTCAGTAGTGATGCCCCCAGTAGATGCCCCCCAGTTATAATGCCCCCAGTAGTTTGCCCCCCCAGTAGTAATGCCCCTTGTTGATGCCCCCCAGTAGTAATGTCCCCCGTAGTTTGCCCCCAGGAGATGCCCCCGCTGCATTAAGGAAGAAAAAAACATACTTACCGAGCCCCGTTCCCGCGCTGCTGCAGTCCTCCTCCTCCCTGGGCGTCCTCTCCTCAGCACTATGAGAGAGACGTCATGACTGACATCTCTCCCATAGCGCACAGCGCACAGTGACAGCGCCGGAAGCCGGAGCTCAGTACTGAGCTCCTGCCTCCGGCTACCCCTGTGCAGGGAGGCGAGCGCCCGCTGGTAACACAATCTCAGCGGGCGCGCATCATCTCCCTGTGCGGCGCCGGGGGAGCGCAGGGGGAGAACGGGGGACGGAGGCCAGAAATGACAGGGGGGGCACGGGCCCGAGTGCTCCCCCCTGGATCCGCCACTGGGACTGAAGCAGATGGGTTGGGTAAGGGTGACCGGCGCTTGGGATCCCACTGGTCACCATACCAACACCAGGATCCTAGTGATTAGCATGCCGAGGCGGGGGCGAGTGCAACTCGCCATGCTGCCGGCTTGGTGCAGATTTTATTCCCACTCGAGTAGGAATAGTCCCTGTTAGTCGGCATGCCGATTGTTGGGATGTTGAGGGTTCGGGATGTAGGCGCCAGTATCGTGAGCGGCAGTCTCCTGACGACCGGTCACATAACTACATCCCAAGCAGATATATGCAATATCTGCTGTTGTAACCCTTAGTAAATGGTCCCAATAGTCTACAACCCTTCTCAAACAGATGTTTTCTGAGGGCTGATTACATTGTTTTCCTTACTAGAAATAGGCTGACGCTGAAACTAATGCCGAAACTCCGACAGCCAGGATCCCAACACTTGTAAGTATATCCGCCAGAGCTCTCATTAGTGCAGGGAGGAGGGGATAGGTTTAGTCGACACCGGGGTGAGATTAGGGTTAGGCAGCGGAGGTGGGTGGAGGTTAGGCTGTGCCCAGGGGGGGTTTAAGGTTAGGCAGCACCAGGGGGAGGTTAGGTTTAGGCACTAAGGGGGGAGGTTTGGGGTTAGGCTGCGGGACAGGTGGGGTTAGGTTTAGGTACCACCGGGGGAAGATTAGGGTTAGGCACTAAGGGTGAGGTTAGGGTTAGGCTGCTGGAAGGGAGGGGTAGGGGACAGGGGTTAGATTAGTCACCCCTGTCGGGATTTTCGGTAATCGGGATACCGGTGTGGGTATTTTGACCGATGGCCTCCCGTCCAGTGGTTATTCATACCGTACCATTACAAAGGATGGTCAGTGTGTGAATTCCTAGAACTATGGGTCAAACATGAAAGTTTAGTCTAGATCAGGGATGGGCAACAAGTGGCTCTCCAGCTGCTGTAGAACTACACATACCAGCCTTCACTGTAATAGTTTTAGTATGGCCAAATGGCAAAACTGTGACAGGGCATGCTGGGATGTGTACTTCTACAGCAGTTTGAGGGATGCTTATTGCCCACCCATGATCTAGATGGACTGGCATCTCTCTACTCTTTCATATGCATCAAGATCTGTGTACATCTCCTCACAAGGAGTACTACTGTGTAGCACAAGGTGAATAAGGAGCACTACTGTGTGACCTAACGTGAATAAGGGGCACTACTGTATGTCGTAATCTGAATAAGGGGCACTACTATGTGGTGTAATGTGAATCAGGGCACTACGCGCAGTGTAATGTGAATAAGATTGTTCTACTGTGTGGTGTAATTTGAATTATGGGTACTTTTGTCTATCCATACCCCTTCCTTGTGAGACCACACCCCTTTTCCAGCATGCACTGTCCCTTTAGAGTATTGGGAGGTAGAGCACAAATGTATAGTTTGCAGGGGGGCACCAATCACCCTAGCATCGGCCTTGGCTCTGTCTAAAGGGAGGATGGGGGGCAAATGAGTTCCACCACCTCTCCAGGACCACTTTAAGCCCTTACCAGCACCATCTTTCTGTATGTATCGCCAGAAATATGGCCGCCAATAGAAGGTACAGTATGTGTGAGAAGTCCCGCTGCTCTGCGGTCTATTCTGTGTGAAGGATGTGTGTCACGGTCCTCCCTTTATACCAAGGGCCACTGTGCACTGCACAGACTGCACCCGTTATGGATATCCCGCTACTTAATTGTACGCCAAGGTGAAGGCCCAGTCTCCCAACAGCACAGAATACTAATGTAAGGCCTCTATGTAACTCATGCAGGACGACCCGGGTGGCAGAAAAGAACATCTCTTTATGAAACAGATCTCATGCATCCAGCCTGTTACATCACAAGATGAGCAGCGCCATGTGACCTATCTGAATATATATCTGCCACTACAATTAGCAAGTTTTCTGTATGTGAATTACTTAATTAGGTGTGCACTAATTAGAACCAAGAATTGTTTTGCTGCAATAATGAGCTAAACTTAATTAGCCGTGCAAGCATATTAATTAGCTGAACAAAGTATGTTGTTTACATTGGTTATAAATGAATTAGTGGTAATATCCTCCTAATTAAATAATGAACAGCTATTCATTAGAATAAGATTTCTGTGACAATGTGATAATCGCTACATAAATTAGCATTCAATAGAAGAAAATGTATATTTCACCTATACTATGCAGGAATATGTTATGTTACATTGTTACATATGTAAATGGGGGGCCATGAATGTTTTGCCATAAAGGCAAAAGAACATACTGTACAAATAGTAAAAACCTTTCTCATTTTATTAGTTTAATAAACACATGGAAATGCATGTATATAACTGATATTATCTCCGGTACCGGGAGGTGTCCGTGGGCAAAAAAATCAATATAATTTTTTTTTTTTAAACTCATCTGTTAGTAAATGTGCATTTTTGCCCCTGAAACACAACATCAATTTACCTTTAAATTTTTTTTAAAATCAACCTTTAGTAAATTTACCCCCAGGAAGCATTCCTTGAGGGAGATTCAAATGTTTGAAAAGTCGGTTGGGTGTCTGTTTTTCCCCCTGTCTATTAGATAGGAAAAAACAGACTCCCAACTGACTTTTCAAACATTTGAATCTCCCCCCTTGTGTTCAACACAAATGTTACAGTATTTGCAATGGAACGGCCAACTGGGTGGGGGATATGGTCATTTGGTTGACAGCACTTAGGTCGACAGTAAATAGGTCGACCACTATTGGTCGACATGCATTAGGTGAACATTGTCACTAGGTTGACATGGCCATTAGGTTGACATGAACAAGGTTGACATGGAAAAAGGTCGACATGAGTTTTTCACTTTTTTTTCTTAATTTTTTGAGCTTTTTCATACTTTACGAACCAGGTGTACTACAATTGGGAATAGTAACCTGTGCCGTGCGCAGCGGTAGCGGAGCGAGGCACCTTGCCCGAAGCATGGCGAGCGAACACGGTGCACTAGTTGGGGTTCCCCATCACTTTTACGAAGAAAACAACACCAAAAAAAGTAAAAAAAGTATGTCGACCTTTTTCCATGTCGACCTTGTTCACATCAACCTAATGACCATGTCGACCTAGTGCATGTCAACCAATAGTGGTCAACCTGATTGCTGTCGACCAAATGATGGGTGGGGTGACCCTGGTGCCTGATGGTAGATTTGCTTCCAGCAGCTGTCTGAAGGATAAGGGTGAAGTGGAGATAAATGCAGAAGATGAAAACGTACCAAACTTACATAAACTTTAAGTAAAAGTTCTCATATAGAGGTATCTTTAACAGATGAGGACAAATCTAAAATGGTGCGTACCGAACTCACATGGAAAGGGTGAAGGACGAAGCTCATAAAGGTATCTTTTAGATGATTTTTCCCTCAAATGTTCCCGGAGACAGCCTTAGCTTTCCAGCAGGGTAGGTTATTCCAGCGGTCTCCTTTCTGCTTTCTCTCGTGGTGTCACAGAAAATAAGCAGAAACAGGGAACCAGTTGTTGGTAATGGCTGGCTAATCTACGTCTCACAGTGTGTAAAGAGGGTTGTCCCTCCTATGTTACACGTATAGTTACAACAAAGGGGTTACCCAAAATTTATATAAAAACAGGTTTAATAATGAACCATAAAAAAATACATCTGCAGTGATGTGTATGGAAGCACATGTAGCTGGGGGAACAGGTGAAATAAACAGAACCTGGAAGGTGGTGATGTCCGGACCGTCACACTTCTAGGGACTTAGCCCCCAAGTAGGCAGGTGTCTTCCAAATTAAAAAGGTTTCCCCAGCTACATGTGTATCATCTAAAAGATACCTTTATGAGCTTCGTCCTTCACCCTTTCCATGTGAGTTCGGTATGCACCATTTTAGATTTGTCCTCATCTGTTAAAGATACCTCTATATGAGAACTTTTACTTAAAGTTTATGCAAGTTTGGTACGTTTTCATCGTCTGCATTTATCTCCACTTCACCCTTACCCTTTCTATACGGGTGGGATACACCACATCATTGGTTTCTTCATTGCTTATGTTTCCGGTCCGTCTGGGAGATTTTCCACTGATATAACAAAGTACCACCAAGAGGACTCCAACCTGATGAACCATTGACCGAAAAAGAAACCTTTATGAGCTTCAATCACCTTAAATCTACGTGAGTACGGTGTGTACCCAGAAAAAATCTATCACTCCTGTTCCTTAGGATATCCCTTCCTTTGAAATTATCCACTAAAGATACCTTTATATGAGGAAAAAGGGAGAGGGCCCTGCTTGTGAGAGCTAACATTCTAAATGGGAGGGGCTGACAGATAGGGGTGACACTGATGAGTATGGAGTGGTGGGAGAGGATGAGAGCTGGATGGCTTTGATGAAGAAGTGGGTCTTGATAGCTCATCTGAAGCTTTTTTTATGTCCTACATTCTGTATTTAGCAAACACCAGTAAGCTTAGCTATACGCTGTTTGATGTCACTGTGCTGCTTGTACCATCTCTAGATATTGTTAGCGGTACGGTCCCTATTGTCATCACTGGAGATCCAGCAAAGACCTACTAGGCTTAGCTGAGTCCCCCAGCAGGTGGAAGCGCAATGTACAGTACTTGTTAGCTGTTTTTTGCAGCCAGAAATACAGAAGAGGAATGAGATGAGGACAGGGACACAGTGGGATCTCGCTGGAGCGGTTCTAAAGCAAATATGCCAGCTGAAATAAGTAACATTATTAAACGGACCCCTCAGTGTGCAATATCTCTTTATGAAATAAAAGTTATTTGCTCTGTTTATGAACATAAACATCTTTTGCGCATAATATGATCTGATGACTAATTTGTTATTCATATGTGAACTAAATACTGGTATAAAAATCTTTATGCATTTTGTGTATATCAAGCTAAAAGCATGTACGATTTCAGTTGTAAAAAAAGAAAAGACCCCTGACAGAGCTAATAAAAATAGACCTGAAACTCTGCCAAAGCAGGTAGATGCAACTTAAAAACAAATTATTTCCAAAGAGCCGCAGATTGATAATACACTAAGCAGAGAGATCTATTTTACTGCGACTTGATATTGTTCCCATAAACAACATTTAATGAAATAAATTAAATCTCTTTCAGTTCATGTGTTCTCCAGGCTGTGGAAGTTTAGACAGCCAAGTCACAGATGAGGTGGGATCTGGGCAGGAAGGGACTGAGATTACAAATCACTGAGTGTTGAGACCGGGACATATGTTCTGCAGACCACAGTCTGTCTCCCTGGTCTCGTCATCTGCCGTACAATATGGGGACGACAGTTCTTATAAACATGTCTGCTCAATGGACATGAAGCCGTCTGCGAGAAAGAAGTTCAGACTGACAGGGTTTCAACCAGAGATAAGTATCTAACTTATGTGAGGAAACTTTTCCAGACATACAGTATCTCCTAACAGGTGATATCCAAATCTGTCAAAGTGTTAGTCACCTAATTTTAACTATAGCACACATCTGGCTATTATATTATGTGTATTGTGTATTGCATCTGACATTTACCATGTAAAATGTCATATAGGGGGTCATTCCGAGTTAATTGCTAGCTACCGTTGTTCGCTGCGTAGCGATCAGGGAAAAAAACGGCTAATCTGCGCATGTGTATGCACCGCAATGCGCACTCGCGTCGTATGGGTAAGTCCTTTCTGGTTTTGCACTGGTTCTAGCGACGATTCCAATCACACAGCCGAACGCAAGCAGATTGACAGGAAGTGGGAGTTTCTGGGTGGCAACTGACCGTTTTCTGGGAGCGTTTGGAAAAACGCAGGCGTGGCCGGGCATTTGCATCATTACATCATTACCGTGTCAGTCGTCATAGCAATCATTGCACAGGATAAGTAACTACAGAGCTGGCCTTGTTTTGCACAAAATGTGTTTGCAGGCGCTCTGCTGCACAGGCGTTCGCACTCCTGCAAAGCGAAAATACACTCCCCCGTGGGCGGCGACTATGCGTTTGCACGGCTGCTAAAAACTGCTAGCGAGCGAACAACTCGGAATGACCCCCATAGTACTCTTATACCTGAGTTATAGATAGAATATATGCATCATTTCCATCATACTAACACTAATCAGGGGTGCAAGGGGGGATACTAATTACCTTGGCACAGGCCTGTGGTAACTCTCTGTGGCTCAGAAACTATGGAAGAAGGTGCCCTGGCATACTGTAGGGAGCAATTTTCAATAGCACAATCTAGTTCTGCCACACCTATCTTGATAAGTCTATTATTACCACTATAGGGGTATATTCAATTGATGTTGGATCCTCTCCGGCAGAAAGGATCCGAGATGTCACCATCGTCCAGCATTCCGACAAATGCAGATTCGACTTCATTATAAGTCGAATCTGCATCAGCGGTAAACTGTCGAAAAACTAGAGATGAGCGCCTGAAATTTTTCGGGTTTTGTGTTTTGGTTTTGGGTTCGGTTCCGCGGCCGTGTTTTGGGTTCGAACGCGTTTTGGCAAAACCTCACCGAATTTTTTTTGTCGGATTCGGGTGTGTTTTGGATTCGGGTGTTTTTTTCAAAAAACACTAAAAAACAGCTTAAATCATAGAATTTGGGGGTCATTTTGATCCCAAAGTATTATTAACCTCAAAAACCATAATTTACACTCATTTTCAGTCTATTCTGAATACCTCACACCTCACAATATTATTTTTAGTCCTAAAATTTGCACCGAGGTCGCTGTGAGTAAGATAAGCGACCCTAGTGGCCGACACAAACACCGGGCCCATCTAGGAGTGGCACTGCAGTGTCACGCAGGATGTCCCTTCCAAAAAACCCTCCCCAAACAGCACATGACGCAAAGAAAAAAAGAGGCGCAATGAGGTAGCTGTGTGAGTAAGATTAGCGACCCTAGTGGCCGACACAAACACCGGGCCCATCTAGGAGTGGCACTGCAGTGTCACGCAGGATGGCCCTTCCAAAAAACCCTCCCCAAACAGCACATGACGCAAAGAAAAAAAGAGGCGCAATGAGGTAGTTGTGTGAGTAAGATTAGCGACCCTAGTGGCCGACACAAACACCGGGCCCATCTAGGAGTGGCACTGCAGTGTCACGCAGGATGTCCCTTCCAAAAAACCCTCCCCAAACAGCACATGACGCAAAGAAAAAAAGAGGCGCAATGAGGTAGCTGTGTGAGTAAGATTAGCGACCCTAGTGGCCGACACAAACACCGGGCCCATCTAGGAGTGGCACTGCAGTGTCACGCAGGATGTCCCTTCCAAAAAACCCTCCCCAAACAGCACATGACGCAAAGAAAAAAAGAGGCGCAATGAGGTAGCTGTGTGAGTAAGATTAGCGACCCTAGTGGCCGACACAAACACCGGGCCCATCTAGGAGTGGCACTGCAGTGTCACGCAGGATGGCCCTTCCAAAAAACCCTCCCCAAACAGCACATGACGCAAAGAAAAAAAGAGGCGCAATGAGGTAGCTGTGTGAGTAAGATTAGCGACCCTAGTGGCCGACACAAACACCGGGCCCATCTAGGAGTGGCACTGCAGTGTCACGCAGGATGTCCCTTCCAAAAAACCCTCCCCAAACAGCACATGACGCAAAGAAAAAAAGAGGCGCAATGAGGTAGCTGTGTGAGTAAGATTAGCGACCCTAGTGGCCGACACAAACACCGGGCCCATCTAGGAGTGGCACTGCAGTGTCACGCAGGATGTCCCTTCCAAAAAACCCTCCCCAAACAGCACATGACGCAAAGAAAAAAAGAGGCGCAATGAGGTAGCTGACTGTGTGAGTAAGATTAGCGACCCTAGTGGCCGACACAAACACCGGGCCCATTTAGGAGTGGCACTGCAGTGTCACGCAGGATGTCCCTTCCAAAAAACCCTCCCCAATCAGCACATGATGCAAAGAAAAAGAAAAGAAAAAAGAGGTGCAAGATGGAATTGTCCTTGGGCCCTCCCACCCACCCTTATGTTGTATAAACAAAACAGGACATGCACACTTTAACCAACCCATCATTTCAGTGACAGGGTCTGCCACACGACTGTGACTGATATGACGGGTTGGTTTGGACCCCCCCCAAAAAAGAAGCAATTAATCTCTCCTTGCACAAACTGGCTCTACAGAGGCAAGATGTCCACCTCATCATCACCCTCCGATATATCACCGTGTACATCCCCCTCCTCACAGATTATCAATTCGTCCCCACTGGAATCCACCATCTCAGCTCCCTGTGTACTTTGTGGAGGCAATTGCTGCTGGTCAATGTCTCCGCGGAGGAATTGATTATAATTAATTTTAATGAACATCATCTTCTCCACATTTTCTGGATGTAACCTCGTACGCCGATTGCTGACAAGGTGAGCGGCGGCACTAAACACTCTTTCGGAGTACACACTTGTGGGAGGGCAACTTAGGTAGAATAAAGCCAGTTTGTGCAAGGGCCTCCAAATTGCCTCTTTTTCCTGCCAGTATAAGTACGGACTGTGTGACGTGCCTACTTGGATGCGGTCACTCATATAATCCTCCACCATTCTATCAATGTTGAGAGAATCATATGCAGTGACAGTAGACGACATGTCCGTAATCGTTGTCAGGTCCTTCAGTCCGGACCAGATGTCAGCATCAGCAGTCGCTCCAGACTGCCCTGCATCACCGCCAGCGGGTGGGCTCGGAATTCTGAGCCTTTTCCTCGCACCCCCAGTTGCGGGAGAATGTGAAGGAGGAGATGTTGACAGGTCGCGTTCCGCTTGACTTGACAATTTTGTCACCAGCAGGTCTTTCAACCCCAGCAGACTTGTGTCTGCCGGAAAGAGAGATCCAAGGTAGGCTTTAAATCTAGGATCGAGCACGGTGGCCAAAATGTAGTGCTCTGATTTCAACAGATTGACCACCCGTGAATCCTTGTTAAGCGAATTAAGGGCTCCATCCACAAGTCCCACATGCCTAGCGGAATCGCTCCGTGTTAGCTCCTCCTTCAATGTCTCCAGCTTCTTCTGCAAAAGCCTGATGAGGGGAATGACCTGACTCAGGCTGGCAGTGTCTGAACTGACTTCACGTGTGGCAAGTTCAAAGGGCATCAGAACCTTGCACAACGTTGAAATCATTCTCCACTGCGCTTGAGACAGGTGCATTCCACCTACTATATCGTGCTCAATTGTATAGGCTTGAATGGCCTTTTGTTGCTCCTCCAACCTCTGAAGCATATAGAGGGTTGAATTCCACCTCGTTACCACTTCTTGCTTCAGATGATGGCAGGGCAGGTTCAGTAGTTTTTGGTGGTGCTCCAGTCTTCTGTACGTGGTGCCTGTACGCCGAAAGTGTCCCGCAATTCTTCTGGCCACCGACAGCATCTCTTGCACGCCCCTGTCGTTTTTTAAAAAATTCTGCACCACCAAATTCAAGGTATGTGCAAAACATGGGACGTGCTGGAATTTGCCCATATTTAATGCACACACAATATTGCTGGCGTTGTCCGATGCCACAAATCCACAGGAGAGTCCAATTGGGGTAAGCCATTCCGCGATGATCTTCCTCAGTTGCCGTAAGAGGTTTTCAGCTGTGTGCGTATTCTGGAAAGCGGTGATACAAAGCGTAGCCTGCCTAGGAAAGAGTTGGCGTTTGCGAGATGCTGCTACTGGTGCCGCCGCTGCTGTTCTTGCGGCGGGAGTCCATACATCTACCCAGTGGGCTGTCACAGTCATATAGTCCTGACCCTGCCCTGCTCCACTTGTCCACATGTCCGTGGTTAAGTGGACATTGGGTACAACTGCATTTTTTAGGACACTGGTGAGTCTTTTTCTGACGTCCGTGTACATTCTCGGTATCGTCTGCCTAGAGAAGTGGAACCTAGATGGTATTTGGTAACGGGGGCACACTGCCTCAATAAATTGTCTAGTTCCCTGTGAACTAACGGCGGATACCGGACGCACGTCTAACACCAACATAGTTGTCAAGGCCTCAGTTATCCGCTTTGCAGCAGGATGACTGCTGTGATATTTCATCTTCCTCGCAAAGGACTGTTGAACAGTCAATTGCTTACTGGAAGTAGTACAAGTGGGCTTACGACTTCCCCTCTGGGATGACCATCGACTCCCAGCAGCAACAACAGCAGCGCCAGCAGCAGTAGGCGTTACACGCAAGGATGCATCGGAGGAATCCCAGGCAGGAGAGGAATCGTCAGAATTGCCAGTGACATGGCCTGCAGGACTATTGGCATTCCTGGGGAAGGAGGAAATTGACACTGAGGGAGTTGGTGGGGTGGTTTGCGTGAGCTTGGTTACAAGAGGAAGGGATTTACTGGTCAGTGGACTGCTTCCGCTGTCACCCAAAGTTTTTGAACTTGTCACTGACTTATTATGAATGCGCTGCAGGTGACGTATAAGGGAGGATGTTCCGAGGTGGTTAACGTCCTTACCCCTACTTATTACAGCTTGACAAAGGGAACACACGGCTTGACACCTGTTGTCCGCATTTCTGTTGAAATACCTCCACACCGAAGAGCTGATTTTTTTGGTATTTTCACCTGGCATGTCAACGGCCATATTCCTCCCACGGACAACAGGTGTCTCCCCGGGTGCCTGACTTAAACAAACCACCTCACCATCAGAATCCTCCTGGTCAATTTCCTCCCCAGCGCCAGCAACACCCATATCCTCCTCATCCTGGTGTACTTCAACACTGACATCTTCAATCTGACTATCAGGAACTGGACTGCGGGTGCTCCTTCCAGCACTTGCAGGGGGCGTGCAAATGGTGGAAGGCGCATGCTCTTCACGTCCAGTGTTGGGAAGGTCAGGCATCGCAACCGACACAATTGGACTCTCCTTGTGGATTTGGGATTTCGAAGAATGCACCGTTCTTTGCTGTGCTGCTTTTGCCAGCTTGAGTCTTTTCATTTTTCTAGCGAGAGGCTGAGTGCTTCCATCCTCATGTGAAGCTGAACCACTAGCCATGAACATAGGCCAGGGCCTCAGCCGTTCCTTGCCACTCCGTGTCGTAAATGGCATATTGGCAAGTTTACGCTTCTCCTCCGACAATTTTATTTTAGGTTTTGGAGTCCTTTTTTTTCTGATATTTGGTGTTTTGGATTTGACATGCTCTGTACTATGACATTGGGCATCGGCCTTGGCAGACGACGTTGCTGGCATTTCATCGTCTCGGCCATGACTAGTGGCAGCAGCTTCAGCACGAGGTGGAAGTGGATCTTAATCTTTCCCTAATTTTGGAACCTCAACATTTTTGTTCTCCATATTTTAATAGGCACAACTAAAAGGCACCTCAGGTAAACAATGGAGATGGATACTAGTATACAATTATGGACTGCCTGCCGAGTGCAGACACAGAGGTAGCCACAGCCGTGAACTACCGTACTGTACTGTGTCTGCTGCTAATATAGACTGGTTGATAAAGAGATGTCTATGTAACTATGTATGTATAAAGAAGAAAGAAAAAAAAACCACGGTTAGGTGGTATACAATTATGGACGGACTGCCTGCCGAGTGCAGACACAGAGGTAGCCACAGCCGTGAACTACCGTACTGTACTGTGTCTGCTGCTAATAATATAGACTGGTTGATAAAGAGATGTCGTAGTAGTATGTATGTATAAAGAAGAAAGAAAAAAAAACCACGGTTAGGTGGTATACAATTATGGACGGACTGCCTGCCGAGTGCAGACACAGAGGTAGCCACAGCCGTGAACTACCGTACTGTACTGTGTCTGCTGCTAATATAGACTGGTTGATAAAGAGATGTCTATGTAACTATGTATGTATAAAGAAGAAAGAAAAAAAAACCACGGTTAGGTGGTATACAATTATGGACGGACTGCCTGCCGAGTGCAGACACAGAGGTAGCCACAGCCGTGAACTACCGTACTGTACTGTGTCTGCTGCTAATATAGACTGGTTGATAAAGAGATGTCTATGTAACTATGTATGTATAAAGAAGAAAGAAAAAAAAACCACGGTTAGGTGGTATACAATTATGGACGGACTGCCTGCCGAGTGCAGACACAGAGGTAGCCACAGCCGTGAACTACCGTACTGTACTGTGTCTGCTGCTAATATAGACTGGTTGATAAAGAGATGTCTATGTAACTATGTATGTATAAAGAAGAAAGAAAAAAAAACCACGGTTAGGTGGTATACAATTATGGACGGACTGCCTGCCGAGTGCAGACACAGAGGTAGCCACAGCCGTGAACTACCGTACTGTACTGTGTCTGCTGCTAATATAGACTGGTTGATAAAGAGATGTCTATGTAACTATGTATGTATAAAGAAGAAAGAAAAAAAAACCACTGTTAGGTGGTATACAATTATGGACGGACTGCCTGCCGAGTGCAGACACAGAGGTAGCCACAGCCGTGAACTACCGTACTGTACTGTGTCTGCTGCTAATATAGACTGGTTGATAAAGAGATGTCGTAGTAGTATGTATGTATAAAGAAGAAAAAAAAACCACGGTTAGGTGGTATACAATTATGGACGGACTGCCTGCCGAGTGCAGACACAGAGGTAGCCACAGCCGTGAACTACCGTACTGTGTCTGCTGCGACTGGATGATAAATGATATAAAAAATATATATATATCACTACTGCAGCCGGACAGGTATATATTATATATTATATAATGACGGACCTGCTGGACACTGTCTGTCAGCAGAATGAGTTTTATTTTTATAGAATAAAAAAAACAACAACACACAAGTGAAGTCACACGACGAGTGTTTAACTTTTTCAGGCAATCACAATATAAGTATACTACTAACTATACTGGTGGTCAGTGTGGTCAGGTCACTGGTCAGTCACACTGGCAGTGGCACTCCTGCAGCAAAAGTGTGCACTGTTTAATTTTAATATAATATTATGTACTCCTGGCTCCTGCTATAACCTATAACTGGCACTGCAGTGCTCCCCAGTCTCCCCCACAATTATAAGCTGTGTGAGCTGAGCAGTCAGACAGATATATAATATATATAGATGATGCAGCACACTGGGCTGAGCCTGAGCAGTGCACACAGATATGGTATGTGACTGAGTCACTGTGTGTATCGCTTTTTTCAGGCAGAGAACGGATATATTAAATAAACTGCACTGTCTGGTGGTCACTCACTATATAATATTATGTACTCCTGGCTCCTGCTATAACCTATAACTGGCACTGCAGTGCTCCCCAGTCTCCCCCACAATTATAAGCTGTGTGAGCTGAGCAGTCAGACAGATATATAATATATATAGATGATGCAGCACACTGGGCTGAGCCTGAGCAGTGCACACAGATATGGTATGTGACTGAGTCACTGTGTGTATCGCTTTTTTCAGGCAGAGAACGGATATATTAAATAAACTGCACTGTCTGGTGGTCACTCACTAGTAAACTCTCTGCACTCTCTACACTTCTACAGTACTCCTCCTAGTCCTAAGCTCCAGTAAATCTCTCTCTCTTATAATCTAAATGGAGAGGACGCCAGCCACGTCCTCTCCCTATCAATCTCAATGCACGTGTGAAAATGGCGGCGACGCGCGGCTCCTTATATAGAATCCGAGTCTCGCGAGAATCCGACAGCGTCATGATGACGTTCGGGCGCGCTCGGGTTAACCGAGCAAGGCGGGAGGATCCGAGTCTGCTCGGACCCGTGAAAAAAACCATGAAGTTCGGGCGGGTTCGGATTCAGAGAAACCGAACCCGCTCATCTCTATCGAAAACAGCCGCATTTTTGACAAGGGACGATTTTTTTTGACAGTCGAAAAAACTGCACTTTCATTGAATAGGTCGAACACAAATTTGACCTAAAACTGTCGAAAAGTGCAGTTTTTCCCGACTGTCGGAAAAAACGGAACGAATTGAATACACCCCATACTGCGTAAGTTAGGTACGCACTTGGCATAAAAGTACATAGTTTTCCCCAATATGGTGACAATGGTGGTCATTCCGAGTTGTTCGCTCGCAAGCTGCTTTTAGCAGCTTTGCACACGCTAAGCCGCCGCCTACTGGGAGTGAATCTTAGCTTATCAAAATTGCGAACGAAAGATTAGCAAAATTGCGAAAAGACACTTCGTAGCAGTTTCTGAGTAGCTCGAGACTTACTCGGCATCTGCGATCAGTTCAGTGCTTGTCGTTCCTGGTTTGACGTCACAAACACACCCAGCGTTCGCCCAGACACTCCTCCGTTTCTCCAGGCACTCCCGCGTTTTTCCCAGAAACGGTAGCGTTTTTTCACACACTCCCATAAAACGGCCAGTTTCCGCCCAGAAACACCCACTTCCTGTCAATCACACTACGATCACCAGAACGAAGAAAAAACCTTGTAATGCCGTGAGTAAAATACCTAACTGCATAGCAAATTTACTTGGCGCAGTCGCAGTGCGAACATTGCGCATGCGCAATTAGCGGAAAATCGCTGCGATGCGAAGAAAAATACAGAGCGAACAACTCGGAATGACCCCCAATATCGTGTAATGTGAAAGATACCTTTATGAATTTCATTCTTCTAACTAAATTGCATATCAAATCTGAAGCATTTCCCCTTTGAGGGAAAAACTTTACAATATAACACAACTTTTTTTTTACATGTACCGAGGATCATTTATGTTAAATCTCACCAAGACAACAGAATATAAAAAAAAGGACAGAAGAACTCATCTATTATTTTGGGATAAGTATATAAATTCACTTTTTTCTACTAATGTTGGTAAACACTCTACCGGTTCTTCTCATCATATCCCCCCTCTATCTAGGTTGATCAAAACCCCAGCGCCCTCTTCCACAACACACCCCAATTTCTACTTTCTTGCATCCTTGGATCTTTTGGGATAGATCCGCTGGTGTTGGTAAGAGGCAGCAGTAGTTTAGAAAGAGGCGCCACACATTTCCTTAGACCCCACAGCTGCTAGTGCAGTAGTTCTCTAACTTTTCTTAATCACATGCTCTAGAGAATCAGAATTTCTCTAACGTCCTAGTGGATGCTGGGGACTCCGTAAGGACCATGGGGAATAGACGGGCTCCGCAGGAGACTGGGCACTCTAAAGAAAGATTTAGTACTACCTGGTGTGCACTGGCTCCTCCCTCTATGCCCCTCCTCCAGACCTCAGTTAGAATCTGTGCCCGGCCAGAGCTGGGTGCTTTTAGTGGGCTCTCCTGAGCTTGCTAAGAAGAAAGTATTTTAGTTTAGGTTTTCTTATTTTCAGAGAGCTTCTGCTGGCAACAGACTCACTGCTACGTGGGACTGAGGGGAGAGAAGCAAACCTACTAACTGCGGCTAGGTTGCGCTTCTTAGGCTACTGGACACCATTAGCTCCAGAGGGATCGAACACAGGTACCTAACCTTGATCGTCCGTTCCCGGAGCCGCGCCGCCGTCCCCCTCGCAGAGCCAGAAGTACAGAAGCAGCAGAAGCATGAAGACATCGAAATCGGCGGCAGAAGACTCCTGTCTTCACTTAAGGTAGCGCACAGCACTGCAGCTGTGCGCCATTGCTCCCGCAGCACACCCGCACACTCCGGTCACTGTAGGGTGCAGGGCGCAGGGGGAGGGGGCGCCCTGGGCAGCAATTAAGGTACCTTTTGGCAAAATAACACATATATCCAGTCAGGCACTGGATATATGTTCGAGCCCCCGCCATTTTTTACACATAGAAGCGGGACAGAAGCCCGCCGCTGAGGGGGCGGGGCCTTCTTCCTCAGCACACCAGCGCCATTTTCTCTTCACAGCTCCGCTGGAAAGACGCTCCCCAGGCTCTCCCCTGCAGTATCCAGGTGCAAAAAGGGTAAAAAGAGAGGGGGGGCACATAAATTTAGGCGCAAAACGATCACAAACAGCAGCTACTGGGTAATCACTAAGGTACAGTGTAATCCCTGGGTTATATAGCGCTGGGGTGTGTGCTGGCATACTCTCTGTCTCCCCAAAAGCCTTTGTGGGGTCCTGTCCTCAGTCAGAGCATTCCCTGTGTGTGTGCGGTGTGTCGGTACGTCAGTGTCGACATGTTTGATGAGGAAGGATATGTGGAGGCAGAACAAGTGCAGGTGAATGAGGTGTCGCCGCCGACGGTGCCGACACCTGATTGGATGGATATGTGGAAGGTGTTAAATGATAATGTAAGCTCCTTGCATAACAGGTTGGATAAAGCTGTAGCCTTGGGACAGTCAGGGTCTCAACCCATGCCTGATCCTACAATGCAGAGGCTGTCAGGGTCTCACAAGCGTCCACTATCCCAGATGGTTGACACAGATGCCGACACGGAGTCTGACTCCAGTGTCGATGACGATGATGCAAAGTTGCAGCCTAAAATGACTAAAGCCATCCGCTACATGATTATAGCAATGAAGGATATATTGCACATATCAGAGGAAAACCCTGTCCCTGACAAGAGGGTTTATATGTATGGGGAGAAAAAGCAAGAAGTGACTTTTCCCCCTTCACATGAATTAAATGAATTATGTGTAAAAGCGTGGGATTCCCCTGATAGGAAAGTAGTAATTTCCAAGAGATTACTGATGGCGTATCCTTTCCCGCCAACGGACAGGTTACGCTGGGAATCCTCCCCGAGGGTAGACAAGGCGTTGACACGCTTATCTAAGAGGGTGGCCCTGCCGTCTCAGGATACGGCCGCCCTAAAGGATCCTGCGGATAGAAAGCAGGAAGCTATCCTGAAGTCTGTTTATACACATTCTGGTACTCTACTGAGGCCAGCAATTGCTTCGGCCTGGATGTGTAGTGCTGTAGCAGCTTGGACTGATAATCTCTCGGAGGAGATAGATACCCTGGACAGGGACACTGTTCTACGGACCCTGGGACATATCAAGGATGCTGTCCTATATATGCGCGATGCCCAGAGGGACATTTGCCTGCTGGGCTCTAGAATAAACGCAATGTCCATTTCTGCCAGAAGGGTCTTATGGACTCGGCAATGGACAGGGGATGCCGACTCTAAAAAACACATGGAGGTTTTGCCTTATAAGGGTGAGGAATTAATTGGGGACGGTCTCTCGGACCTAGTTTCCACTGCTACGGCAGGGAAGTCAAATTTCTTGCCATATGCTCCCTCACAGCCGAAGAAAGCACCGTATTACCAAATGCAGTCCTTTCGTTCGCAAAGAGCAAGAAAGTCAGAGGGGCATCTTTTCTTGCCAGAGGCAGGGGTAGAGGAAAAAAACTGCACCATGCAGCTAGTTCCCAGGAACAAAAGTCCTCTCCGGCTTCCACTAAATCCACCGCATGACGCTGGGGCTCCACAGGCGGAGCCAGGAGCGGTGGGGGCGCGTCTCCGAAATTTCAGCCACCAGTGGGTTCGCTCACAGGTGGATCCTTGGGCTATACAAATTGTGTCTCAGGGATACAAGCTGGAGTTCGAAGTGACGCCCCCTCACCGTTACCTAAAATCGGCCTTGCCAGCTTCCCCCATGGAAAGGGAGGTAGTGCTGGCGGCAATTCACAAGCTATACCTCCAGCAGGTGGTAGTAAAGGTTCCCCTCCTTCAACAGGGAAGGGGTTACTATTCCACTATGTTTGTGGTACCGAAACCGGACGGTTCGGTCAGGCCCATCTTGAATTTAAAATCCCTGAATATTTATCTGAGGAAATTCAAGTTCAAAATGGAATCGCTCAGAGCGGTCATTGCAAGTCTGGAAGAGGGGGATTTCATAGTGTCTCTGGACATCAAGGATGCTTACTTGCATGTCCTCCCTCATCAAGAGTACCTCAGGTTTGTGGTACAGGACTGTCATTACCAATTCCAGACGCTGCCGTTTGGCCTGTCCACGGCACCGAGAAAATTTACCAAGGTGATGGCGGAGATGATGGTGCTCCTTCGGAAGCAAGGAGTTACAATTATCCCATACTTGGACGATCTCCTCATAAAGGCGAGTTCCAGGGAGCAATTACTGATCAGCGTAGCACACTCTCAGGAAGTGTTGCGGTAGCACGGCTGGATTCTGAATATTCCAAAGTCGCAGCTGATCCCTACGAAGCGTCTGCCCTTCCTGGGCATGATTCTGGATACAGGCCAGAAGAAGGTATTTCTCCCGGAGGAGAAGGCTCAGGAGCTCGTGACTCTGGTCAGGGACCTCCTGAAACCAAAACAGGTGTCGGTGCATCACTGCACGCCAGTCCTGGGAAAGATGGTGGCGTCATACGAAGCCATTCCCTTCGGCAGGTTCCATGCCAGGATTTTTCAGTGGGATCTGTTGGACAAGTGGTCCGGATCGCATCTTCAGATGCATCGGTTGATCACCCTGGCCCCCAGGGCCAGGGTGTCTATTCTGTGGTGGCTTTAGAGGGCTCACCTCCATACTGGGTCCTGGTGACCACGGATGCAAGCCTCCGAGGTTGGGGGGCAGTCACTCAGGGAAGAAACTTCCAAGGGCTGTGGTCAAGTCAGGAGACTTGTCTGCACATAAATATCCTAGAACTAAGGGCCATATACAACGCCCTAAGCCAAGCGGAGCCTCTGCTTCGAGACCAACCAGTGCTGATTCAGTCAGACAACATCACTGCAGTGGCCCATGTCAACCGACAGGGCGGCACAAGAAGCAGAGTGGCGATGGCAGAAGCCACCAGGATTCTTCGTTGGGCAGAGAATCACGTGCAGGCACTGTCAGCAGTGTTCATTCCGGGGGTCGACAACTGGGAAGCAGACTTCCTCAGCAGACACGACCTCCACCCGAGAGAGTGGGGACTTCATCAAGAAGTCTTCACGCTGATTGCAAATCAATGGGAACTCCCACAGGTGGACATGATGGCGTCACGCATCAACAAAAAGCTAAACAGGTATTGCGCCAGGTCAATACCAGGCGATAGCTGTGGACGCACTAGTAACACCATGGGTGTTCCAGTCGGTCTATGTGTTTCCTCCTCTTCCTCTCATACCCAAGGTGCTGAGAATTGTAAGAAAAAGAGGAGTGAGAACAATATTCATTGCTCCGGATTGGCCAAGAAGGACTTGGTACCCGGAACTGCAAGAAATGCTCACAGAGGACCCATGGCCTCTGCCTCTCAGACAGGACCTGTTAAAACAAGGGCCCTGTCTGTTCCAAGACTTACCGCGGCTGCGTTTGACGGCATGGCGGTTGAACGCCGGATCCTAGCGGAAAAGGGCATTCCGGATGAAGTTATTCCTATGCTGATAAAGGCTAGGAAAGACGTGACAGCAAAACATTATCACCGAATATGGCGAAAATATGTTGCTTGTTGTGAGGCCAGGAAGGCCCCTACAGAGGAATTCCAGCTGGGTCGATTCCTGCACTTCCTACAGTCAGGAGTGACTTTGGGCCTAAAATTAGGGTCCATAAAGGTCCAGATTTCGGCCCTATCCATTTTCTTTCAAAAGGAACTGGCATCACTGCCTGAGGTTCAGACGTTTGTTAAGGGAGTGCTGCATATTCAGCCCCCTTTTGTGCCACCAGTGGCACCTTGGGATCTTAACGTGGTCTTGGGTTTCCTGAAATCCCACTGGTTTGAGCCACTTAAGACCGTGGAGCTAAAGTATCTCACATGGAAAGTGGTCATGCTGTTGGCCTTAGCGTCGGCTAGGCACTTGTCAGAATTGGCGGCTTTGTCATGTAAAAGCCCCTATCTGGTTTTTCATATGGACAGGGCAGAATTGCGGACTCGTCCGCAATTTCTACCAAAGGTTGTGTCTTCGTTTCATTTGAACCAACCTATTGTGGTGCCTGCGGCTACTCGTGACTTGGAGGATTCCAAGTTGCTGGACGTGGTCCGGGCTTTGAAGACTTATGTTAACAGAACGGCTGGAGTCAGGAAGACTGACTCGCTGTTTATCCTGTATGCATCCAACAAGCTGGGTGCTCCTGCTTCAAAGCAAACTATTGCGCGCTGGATCTGTAACACGATTCAGCAGGCTCATTCTGCGGCAGGATTGCCGCATCCAAAATCAGTGAAAGCCCACTCCACAAGGAAGGTGGGCTCTTCTTGGGCGGCTGCCCGAGGGGTCTCGGCATTACAGCTTTGCCGAGCTGCTACCTGGTCGGGTTCAAACACTTTTGCAACACCTGGCTGAGGAGGACCTTGTGTTTGCCCATTCGATGCTGCAGAGTCATCCGCACTCTCCCGCCCGTTTGGAGGCTTTGGTATAATCCCCATGGTCCTTACGGAGTCAGCCAGCATCCACTAGGACGTTAGAGAAAATAAGATTTTACTCACCGGTAAATCTTTTTCTCGTAGTCCGTAGTGGATGCTGGGCGTCCGTCCCCAGTGCGGACTTTCTGCAATACGTGTATATAGTTATTGCTTAATAAAGGGTTATGTTATATTGGCATCCTTTGGTTGATGCTATGTTGTTTGTTCATACTGTTAACTGGGTAAGGTTATCACAAGTTATACGGTGTGATTGGTGTGGCTGGTATGAGTCTTACCCTGGATTCCAAAATCCTTTCCTTGTAATGTCAGCTCTTCCGGGCACAATTTCCTTAACTGAGGTCTGGAGGAGGGGCATAGAGGGAGGAGCCAGTGCACACCAGGTAGTACTAAATCTTTCTTTAGAGTGCCCAGTCTCCTGCGGAGCCTGTCTATTCCCCATGGTCCTTACGGAGTCCCCAGCATCCACTACGGACTACGAGAAAAAGATTTACCGGTGAGTAAAATCTTATTTTTTTACACGACACCCCTAGGCCAAAAGTTTATTATTGGGAAATTTAGAAGAAATATTAAATTAAGTAAATTGTGTTTATATGTCATCCTTAGGTTCAACTGTGTGGTGCGGGACAGGATCTCCTTCTGTTTGTCCACATATTTTATGATTGACAGCCACCAGCACTGGTTTTGCCTATTACATTGACCATAAATAATTTTAATTGGTCTTGGACCACCAACCCGGGGCAAACCAGCAAAGGTCCCGTGGCACCCCTGAGTGCCATGGCACAGATTGAGAACCACTGTGCTACTGTATCAATGCCTATTTCCCTATAAAGTGTAAGATTGCGATTAGGGCTTTCCTGCCTCTACAAGTGTTTGTTATTATGGGATCGGTATGAAATACCTACAATCAGAATCCCGATGGTCAAAATCCCGACATGGACAAAATACCATTATTTAAAATACCAACAAGGTCAAAATACCAACATGTAAAATGTCAACAGGCCAAAATGCCGACACAAGTTTTTCATTTTTGTGTGTGTATGTCAACATAGGTTGACATAGACACCATATAAGTGTACCGCGTCCCCTCGCATGGCTCACGCACTTCGGGCGCGGTGCCTCGCTGTGCTCGGAACACTATTATATTCCCCCTCCAGGTCCACTGGGATGGTAATGTATGAACAAGTCGGTTTCAATGAAAAAATCATGAAAAACTTATGTCGACTTTTTGACAGGTCAACATTATAAATGTCGGTATTTTGACCTTGTCGGTATTTTAAATGTCTGTATTTTGACCATGTTGGGATTTTGACCGTGTCGGGATTTTGACCGTCGGTCAATTGCTGTCGGTATTTTGACCGTATGGATTCTCATTGTCGGTAAATTGACTGCATCCCGTTATTATTACTCAGTTTTGTTTTATCATTATGTTCAATTGTAAAGCACAACGGAATTTGCTGCGCTATATAAGAAACTGTTAATAAATAAATGAATAATCTGCTCAGAGCTGATAAGTGCACTAGGCCTTGACCTTATAGCAGAGGTTCCCAAACGCGGTCCTCAAGGCACCCCAACGGTCCAGATTTTAAATGTATCCATGATTGTCCACAGGTGACTTAATTAGCACCTCAGGCAATTTGATTTAACCATCTGTGCTGAGCCATGGCTATACCTAAATCCTGGACTGTTGGGGTGCCTTGAGGAACGCGTTTGGGAAACTCTGCCTTAAAGTAAGTAAAAACAGCAATTTACCAGATGCTAGATTAACTGATACTATGGGCAGAACATATTATCGCAGGGTCACATAGCAAAATTTGGGTAGGTCCCCTGCTGTCTAAAGTGCAGAGTGGGGACCTATTCCGACCATGAATAATGCAGCGCAGGCTCCTATAATGTGCATGCCTGACTTACGAGAAAAGAGGGAGCCTAAGGAATGGGGTGACCTGGTAGTACAGCCTCTGTGGTTTCCCCTCTGACTTGACCTATAAAATATCATTCATGTAAATGATATACTGGGGTGGGGAGCTGATATTCCCAGCCTTTACCCCCATCAGAGGGAACTGGAATCTGTGTCATCGCTGAGATCCTGGAGATTAAATGCTGTCCCTATATTTATAATGGAGTACACCTCTCAGAGACACGTCTATGGGAAAGCCATTTGTTACTGTAGATACACGCTAGGTCAGTGGCTCCCAACCGTTTTTGAATCATGGCGCCCTAGAGTATCGGACTGTTTTTAACGTCACCCCTTGGCTTAAAGATTCCTATTCAGAAATTTAGAAAGAAGTATTAAATTAAGTAAATGATCTTTATATGTCCTCCTTAGGTTCAGTTGTGTGGTGAGGGACAAGATTCACTTCTGTTTGACCACATATTTTATGGTTGGAAGCCACCAGCACTGGTTTTGCCTATTACATTGACCATAAATAATTTTAATTGGTTTTGCATTTAATTTCCAGTCAAAGTGGCTGTGTCAGTGGTACACATATTCTGCCTTTTTATAGTAGGCATATCATTGCAAGTTTTCTGCACACATTTGTGTAGTCAAATTATGTTTACATTTTTAGTAAATACCACCCACTTTGGCTCCCCCGCTTTACCATACTACCTGCTGTCAGTCTCATTGCCCAGTTTCATATACAAGAATATACTGTAGGTCCATCCATTAATTGCATCCATAGAGTGTGCATCTGCATTATATTTTCTCTTTCTTGGTGGAAGTACAAGTAGAAGCCAGCATTTGTGATGGACAGGCCAGATTTTGTGGGGCCAGGCTTGGCCCCCTTGGGACCTGCGGGGTCCTAGGTGGGTGCCTTGTTGCCTTGTGGAAAATCTGGCCCTGCATCATATGATTATGTTTTGCACTTTTCACATTCATTTACAATGGCGGAGAAATAGTACACAGAAATGTGTTTTTTCTAAGTATTATTCCTTGCACAACATGACCATGATTTCACGTGACACATTGCTTTTATACACAAACATAAAATGGGCAAGCATGGTATAAAATATGCTCATATGGTATGCTGGAAGACTGTGTTCTGTGGAACAGACTGTGAATATTAAGCTGCTTGAGAAGCAGAAATAGACAGCCAGTAACAGGCTTTTATCAGACAAATGTGTTCATTGTCTACCTTATATACAAAACAAGAATATGTGTATTACAGTGGTTCTCAAACTGTGTGCCCTGGCACCCTGGGGTGCCGCAAGACACTTGCAGGGGTGCCTTGGATTGGTGGTACAGGACCAATTAAAATTATTGATAGACAATGTAATAGGCAAAACCAGTGTTTGTGGCTGTCAATCATAAAATATGTGGACAAACAAAAGCAAATCTTGTCCCTCACCACACAACTGACCCTAAAGGGATGTACACATGGAGAGATCTGTGCTTAAATGCTAAGACAGGCAAGCGCGGTCCTGCACATCGCTATCGCCGGCCCTAGATTTGGCATGCATGCATGCCAAATCTAGTGAGATCGCTCACCTCACCCAGTGACACCCACCCCCCGTCCCCCCTCCCCTCGCTCAGCACACATTGCTGAGTGGGGGGAGAGATGTGTGCTGAGCGGTCTGTGCTGGATCGTTCAGCACACATCTCCCCCCATGTGTACGGGGCTTAAGTATGACAAATAAACATAATTTACTTAATTTTATATTTCTTTCAAAATTTCTCAATAAGAAACTTTTGGGGTGTGGATCGTTGGGTCGACACTAACTAGGTCGACAGTCATTAAGTCAACCACTATTGGTCAACAGTGACTAGGACGACACATGAAGTAGGTCAAATGGTCATTAGGTCGACATGGAAAAAGGTCCACATGAGTTTCTAAAAAAAATTGGTGTCGTTTTCTTCGTAAAGTGACCGGGAACCCCAATGGGTGCACCATGTCCCCTTGCATGGCTTGCTTTGCCCACCATGCTATGGGCAGGTTACTATTCCCAATCGTAGTCCATGTGGATTGTAAAGTATGAAAAAGTAAAAAAAAATGAAGAATTTTTTTTGAAAAACTCATGTCGACCTTTTCATGTGTTGGCATTTGCCATGTCGACCTAGTGACCATGTCGACCTAATGCATGTCGACCTAGTGACCATGTCAACCTAATGCATGTCGACCAATAGTGATCGACCTAATGATTGTCGACCAAAGTGTTGTCGACCTAAAGACCAGATACCAAACTTTTGGCCTAGCGGTGGCGTGAAAAAAATTCTGATACTCTAGGGCGCCGTAATTCAAAAATGTTTGGGAACCACTGGTGGATTAAGAAAAGTTCATTGTAATCTGTAAAATGAAGTAACTACCATAGCTGGACATGTAATAGGAACAACATTGTAAACCAGGACATGACCAGAGAAATCACTTCCCATTGGCCAGATTTGCCCTTCCAGATGTTTTTTTTTTGTGGCCCACAGTTGTGAATTTCAAGCACAGAAATGTAAAGGAGCAATTAAGGTGTGTCATCTCTTGTCATCTCTTCAGTGTATCAGGGTGGGATGTATGCAATGGAAAAATGCCGTCAAAACTCAGAAAACTAGTTTTTACTAGTTTGATCTCATTTCCCATATGTACAAATTTCCAGACAGCAAAACTTTACAGAGTTTATTCTCAGTAGGCGACACCATAGATAGACTTCTTTTCATATAATATCCCACATAGAAGTCCTCTCATCGCAAAGGATAGCTCTTATCGGGAGTTTTGGAATTACAGCTGTATAATATGGATGTGGTATAAAAGGTCGACAGTGAAAAGGTTGAAACAAGCAAAAGTTTGATACGGAAATAATCAACACATGAAACGATCACCATGAGTTTTTTTTAGGTGTTTTGGTGTCAGTTTGTAGAGATGAGCACATGGAACCCCAATTAGTGTACCGCTCCCCTCGTTCGGGCAGGTTAATGTTCTAAATTGTAGTCCACGTGGATGGTAAAGTATAAAAAAGTCCTAAAAATGAAAACTAAATTCAAAAAATTAGTATCAACCATTTGCGGTATCAACCATTGTCATGTAGATCATTTGAACCTGTCGACATTTTGACCATGTCGACCATATGCATGTCGATTAATCATGTCGACCCATTGACTGTCGACCTATCATCCAGATACCATTTAATACATAGCCCCGTCTTTTTCAAGGGACCAAAAGTAATTGGACATTTGACTTGAAAGCCGTTTCCTGGACAGGTCTGGGCTATTCCTTTGTTATTTCCACATCAATTAAGCAGGCAAAAGGACTGGAGCTGATTCCAATTGTGGCTTGTGCATATGGAAGCTGCCGCTGTGCACTCTCAACATGCTGCCAAAGGAGCTCTCAATGCAAGTGACCAAGGCCATCCTTAGGCTGCAAAAAAAACCATCAGAGAAATGTACTGTAGGGAACACTAGCAGTGGCCAAATGGACAGTTTGGTACATTCCGAGAAAAAAAGGACGTACTGGTGAATTCACAACACAAAAAGGTTTGGGTATTCGCAGAAGACAGCAGTGGTGGATGATTACAGGATCCTTTCCATTGTAAAAATAAATAATTTCTCATCATCCAGTCAAGTGAAGAACACTTTCCAGAAGGCAGGCATCCAAGTCTACTATAAAGAAAAGGCTTCATGAGAGCAAATACGTTCACAACAAGGTATAAACCATTCATAAACTTCAAGAATAGAAATGCCAGATTAGACTTTGCCCCCTCTAAATCTAATTGAGCCAGCCCAGTTCTGGGACAGCATTCTTTGGACACATGAAGCTAATATCAGTCTACCAGAATGATGGGAAGGAAAAAGCATGGATGCTTGGAATGACTCCTAATCCAAAGCATACCACATCTTCTGTAAAAGACGGTGAAGTCAGTGTGATGGCAATGGACGTGCATAGCATACAATGGCACTAGTGTTCATTGATGATGTGACAGAAGCAGCGAGATGAATTCTCAAGTATATAGGAATATACTGTCTGCTCAGATTCAATCACATTCAGCACAATTGATTGGACGCCACAGTACAGATTGACCATAGGCATATCTGTAATGGGTGCAAGGTGTGCGTTGTACACGGGCCCCTGGGTTTAGGGGCCCACTTACAGCACATCATGCACCCATATAATTATACTTAACCATCTGTAGTTCTGCGGTGGTTGTCGCTGCAGACATACAACACTGAGATAATGGCTGAAGGGTCTATTTTCCCAGAGATTTGCATCACGCAAGGAGCTTGCTGCCCTCACGCAGCAAGATCTGCCTCCATCTCCTCACATGAAGCCCTGGTGGTCCGCCAACGTTTTTTTAAATTGGAGCGGCTGCGTGTGACGTCACACAGCCTCTCCGAAAACGCTGCAGTTCGTCCCACCTATGAAATCCCACGTCGACCCCCTCCCCCCCCCCGACGATCGCTGCTGTCAACTTCCTTGCGATGGCTGCAAGGTGTAGGGGTGCGCAAGCGCACTGTCAGGTGCGCGAGTGCAGACCACACAGATGCAGCCGCTGTGTGCAGGCGCGCAGCTGCTTTCGGGTCTGAATGACCCCCTGTATGTAAACATAAATAAAACAAATTGTTAAAGCACATCATTTATTTTATTATTATATTATGTTACATTGGTAATCGCCCAAATTAGGGGCCCAGGTAGAGTTGGACAGGTGTAAATAAAGGTACTTTTTGTGTAGCTTTATTTCAGTTTTAAACTAATTCTGTATGTTTGTAAATGTCCTTTTCTATTTTAGCATTCCTTGTTCCGGCAATTTTATTGACTAAAAATTAGAGATGAGCGGGTTCGGTTTCTCTGAATCCGAACCCGCCAGAACTTCATGTTTTTTTTCACGGGTCCGAGCGACTCGGATCTTCCCGCCTTGCTCGGTTAACCCGAGCGCGCCCGAACGTCATCATGACGCTGTCGGATTCTCGCGAGGCTCGGATTCTATCGCGAGACTCGGATTCTATATAAGGAGCCGCGCGTCGCCGCCATTTTCACACGTGCATTGAGATTGATAGGGAGAGGACGTGGCTGGCGTCCTCTCCGTTTAGAATAGATTAGAGAGACACTTGATTTACTAATTTTGGGGAGCATTAGGAGTACTCAGTACAGTGCAGAGTTTTGCTGATAGTGACCACCAGTTTTATTTATAATCCGTTCTCTGCCTGAAAAAAGCGATACACAGCACACAGTGACTCAGTCACATACCATATCTGTGTGCACTGCTCAGGCTCAGGCCAGTGTGCTGCATCATCTATTATCTATATATAATATTATATATATCTGTCTGACTGCTCAGCTCACACAGCTTATAATTGTGGGGGAGACTGGGGAGCACTACTGCAGTGCCAGTTATAGGTTATAGCAGGAGCCAGGAGTACATAATATATTATATAGTGAGTGACCACCAGACACACAGTGCAGTTTATTTAATATATCCGTTCTCTGCCTGAAAAAAGCGATACACACAGTGACTCAGTCAGTCACATACCATATCTGTGTGCACTGCTCAGGCTCAGGCCAGTGTGCTGCATCATCTATATATATTATATATCTGTCTGACTGCTCAGCTCACACAGCTTATAATTGTGGGGGAGACTGGGGAGCACTACTGCAGTGCCAGTTATAGGTTATAGCAGGAGCCAGGAGTACATAATATTATATTAAAATTAAACAGTGCACACTTTTGCTGCAGGAGTGCCACTGCCAGTGTGACTAGTGACCAGTGACCTGACCACCAGTATATATAATATTAGTAGTATACTATCTCTTTATCAACCAGTCTATATTAGCAGCAGACACAGTACAGTGCGGTAGTTCACGGCTGTGGCTACCTCTGTGTCGGCACTCGGCAGCCCGTCCATAATTGTATATACCACCTAACCGTGGTTTTTTTTTCTTTCTTTATACATACATACTAGTTACGAGTATACTATCTCTTTATCAACCAGTCTATATTAGCAGCAGACACAGTACAGTGCGGTAGTTCACGGCTGTGGCTACCTCTGTGTCGGCACTCGGCAGCCCGTCCATAATTGTATATACCACCTAACCGTGGTTTTTTTTTCTTTCTTTATACATACATACTAGTTACGAGTATACTATCTCTTTATCAACCAGTCTATATATTAGCAGCAGACACAGTACAGTGCGGTAGTTCACGGCTGTGGCTACCTCTGTGTCGGCACTCGGCAGCCCGTCCATAATTGTATATACCACCTAACCGTGGTTTTTTTTTCTTTCTTTATACATACATACTAGTTACGAGTATACTATCTCTTTATCAACCAGTCTATATATTAGCAGCAGACACAGTACAGTGCGGTAGTTCACGGCTGTGGCTACCTCTGTGTCGGCACTCGGCAGCCCGTCCATAATTGTATATACCACCTAACCGTGGTTTTTTTTTCTTTCTTTATACATACATACTAGTTACGAGTATACTATCTCTTTATCAACCAGTCTATATATTAGCAGCAGACACAGTACAGTGCGGTAGTTCACGGCTGTGGCTACCTCTGTGTCGGCACTCGGCAGCCCGTCCATAATTGTATATACCACCTAACCGTGGTTTTTTTTTCTTTCTTTATACATACATACTAGTTACGAGTATACTATCTCTTTATCAACCAGTCTATATATTAGCAGCAGACACAGTACAGTGCGGTAGTTCACGGCTGTGGCTACCTCTGTGTCGGCACTCGGCAGCCCGTCCATAATTGTATATACCACCTAACCGTGGTTTTTTTTTCTTTCTTTATACATACATACTAGTTACGAGTATACTATCTCTTTATCAACCAGTCTATATTAGCAGCAGACACAGTACAGTGCGGTAGTTCACGGCTGTGGCTACCTCTGTGTCGGCACTCGGCAGCCCGTCCATAATTGTATATACCACCTAACCGTGGTTTTTTTTTCTTTCTTTATACATACATACTAGTTACGAGTATACTATCTCTTTATCAACCAGTCTATATATTAGCAGCAGACACAGTACAGTGCGGTAGTTCACGGCTGTGGCTACCTCTGTGTCGGCACTCGGCAGCCCGTCCATATTTGTATATACCACCTAACCGTGGTTTTTTTTTCTTTCTTTATACATACATACTAGTTACGAGTATACTATCTCTTTATCAACCAGTCTATATATTAGCAGCAGACACAGTACAGTGCGGTAGTTCACGGCTGTGGCTACCTCTGTGTCGGCACTCGGCAGCCCGTCCATAATTGTATATACCACCTAACCGTGGTTTTTTTTTCTTTCTTTATACATACATACTAGTTACGAGTATACTATCTCTTTATCAACCAGTCTATATATTAGCAGCAGACACAGTACAGTGCGGTAGTTCACGGCTGTGGCTACCTCTGTGTCGGCACTCGGCAGCCCGTCCATAATTGTATATACCACCTAACCGTGGTTTTTTTTTCTTTCTTTATACATACATACTAGTTACGAGTATACTATCTCTTTATCAACCAGTCTATATTAGCAGCAGACACAGTACAGTGCGGTAGTTCACGGCTGTGGCTACCTCTGTGTCGGCACTCGGCAGCCCGTCCATAATTGTATATACCACCTAACCGTGGTTTTTTTTTCTTTCTTTATACATACATACTAGTTACGAGTATACTATCTCTTTATCAACCAGTCTATATATTAGCAGCAGACACAGTACAGTGCGGTAGTTCACGGCTGTGGCTACCTCTGTGTCGGCACTCGGCAGCCCGTCCATAATTGTATATACCACCTAACCGTGGTTTTTTTTTCTTTCTTTATACATACATACTAGTTACGAGTATACTATCTCTTTATCAACCAGTCTATATATTAGCAGCAGACACAGTACAGTGCGGTAGTTCACGGCTGTGGCTACCTCTGTGTCGGCACTCGGCAGCCCGTCCATAATTGTATACTAGTATCCAATCCATCCATCTCCATTGTTTACCTGAGGTGCCTTTTAGTTGTGCCTATTAAAATATGGAGAACAAAAATGTTGAGGTTCCAAAATTAGGGAAAGATCAAGATCCACTTCCACCTCGTGCTGAAGCTGCTGCCACTAGTCATGGCCGAGACGATGAAATGCCAGCAACGTCGTCTGCCAAGGCCGATGCCCAATGTCATAGTACAGAGCATGTCAAATCCAAAACACCAAATATCAGTAAAAAAAGGACTCCAAAACCTAAAATAAAATTGTCGGAGGAGAAGCGTAAACTTGCCAATATGCCATTTACCACACGGAGTGGCAAGGAACGGCTGAGGCCCTGGCCTATGTTCATGGCTAGTGGTTCAGCTTCACATGAGGATGGAAGCACTCAGCCTCTCGCTAGAAAAATGAAAAGACTCAAGCTGGCAAAAGCAGCACAGCAAAGAACTGTGCATTCTTCGAAATCCCAAATCCACAAGGAGAGTCCAATTGTGTCGGTTGCGATGCCTGACCTTCCCAACACTGGACGTGAAGAGCATGCGCCTTCCACCATTTGCACGCCCCCTGCAAGTGCTGGAAGGAGCACCCGCAGTCCAGTTCCTGATAGTCAGATTGAAGATGTCAGTGTTGAAGTACACCAGGATGAGGAGGATATGGGTGTTGCTGGCGCTGGGGAGGAAATTGACCAGGAGGATTCTGATGGTGAGGTGGTTTGTTTAAGTCAGGCACCCGGGGAGACACCTGTTGTCCGTGGGAGGAATATGGCCGTTGACATGCCAGGTGAAAATACCAAAAAAATCAGCTCTTCGGTGTGGAGGTATTTCACCAGAAATGCAGACAACAGGTGTCAAGCCGTGTGTTCCCTTTGTCAAGCTGTAATAAGTAGGGGTAAGGACGTTAACCACCTCGGAACATCCTCCCTTATACGTCACCTGCAGCGCATTCATAATAAGTCAGTGACAAGTTCAAAAACTTTGGGTGACAGCGGAAGCAGTCCACTGACCAGTAAATCCCTTCCTCTTGTAACCAAGCTCACGCAAACCACCCCACCAACTCCCTCAGTGTCAATTTCCTCCTTCCCCAGGAATGCCAATAGTCCTGCAGGCCATGTCACTGGCAATTCTGACGAGTCCTCTCCTGCCTGGGATTCCTCCGATGCATCCTTGCGTGTAACGCCTACTGCTGCTGGCGCTGCTGTTGTTGCCGCTGGGAGTCGATGGTCATCCCAGAGGGGAAGTCGTAAGCCCACTTGTACTACTTCCAGTAAGCAATTGACTGTTCAACAGTCCTTTGCGAGGAAGATGAAATATCACAGCAGTCATCCTACTGCAAAGCGGATAACTGAGTCCTTGACAACTATGTTGGTGTTAGACGTGCGTCCGGTATCCGCCGTTAGTTCACAGGGAACTAGACAATTTATTGAGGCAGTGTGCCCCCGTTACCAAATACCATCTAGGTTCCACTTCTCTAGGCAGGCGATACCGAGAATGTACACGGACGTCAGAAAAAGACTCACCAGTGTCCTAAAAAATGCAGTTGTACCCAATGTCCACTTAACCACGGACATGTGGACAAGTGGAGCAGGGCAGGGTCAGGACTATATGACTGTGACAGCCCACTGGGTAGATGTATGGACTCCCGCCGCAAGAACAGCAGCGGCGGCACCAGTAGCAGCATCTCGCAAACGCCAACTCTTTCCTAGGCAGGCTACGCTTTGTATCACCGCTTTCCAGAATACGCACACAGCTGAAAACCTCTTACGGCAACTGAGGAAGATCATCGCGGAATGGCTTACCCCAATTGGACTCTCCTGTGGATTTGTGGCATCGGACAACGCCAGCAATATTGTGTGTGCATTAAATATGGGCAAATTCCAGCACGTCCCATGTTTTGCACATACCTTGAATTTGGTGGTGCAGAATTTTTTAAAAAACGACAGGGGCGTGCAAGAGATGCTGTCGGTGGCCAGAAAAATTGCGGGACACTTTCGGCGTACAGGCACCACGTACAGAAGACTGGAGCACCACCAAAAACTACTGAACCTGCCCTGCCATCATCTGAAGCAAGAAGTGGTAACGAGGTGGAATTCAACCCTCTATATGCTTCAGAGGTTGGAGGAGCAGCAAAAGGCCATTCAAGCCTATACAATTGAGCACGATATAGTAGGTGGAATGCACCTGTCTCAAGTGCAGTGGAGAATGATTTCAACGTTGTGCAAGGTTCTGATGCCCTTTGAACTTGCCACACGTGAAGTCAGTTCAGACACTGCCAGCCTGAGTCAGGTCATTCCCCTCATCAGGCTTTTGCAGAAGAAGCTGGAGGCATTGAAGAAGGAGCTAAAAGGGAGCGATTCCGCTAGGCATGTGGGACTTGTGGATGCAGCCCTTAATTCGCTTAACAAGGATTCACGGGTGGTCAATCTGTTGAAATCAGAGCACTACATTTTGGCCACCGTGCTCGATCCTAGATTTAAAGCCTACCTTGGATCTCTCTTTCCGGCAGACACAGGTCTGCTGGGGTTGAAAGACCTGCTGGTGACAAAATTGTCAAGTCAAGCGGAACGCGACCTGTCAACATCTCCTCCTTCACATTCTCCCGCAACTGGGGGTGCGAGGAAAAGGCTCAGAATTCCGAGCCCACCCGCTGGCGGTGATGCAGGGCAGTCTGGAGCGACTGCTGATGCTGACATCTGGTCCGGACTGAAGGACCTGACAACGATTACGGACATGTCGTCTACTGTCACTGCATATGATTCTCTCAACATTGATAGAATGGTGGAGGATTATATGAGTGACCGCATCCAAGTAGGCACGTCACACAGTCCGTACTTATACTGGCAGGAAAAAGAGGCAATTTGGAGGCCCTTGCACAAACTGGCTTTATTCTACCTAAGTTGCCCTCCCACAAGTGTGTACTCCGAAAGAGTGTTTAGTGCCGCCGCTCACCTTGTCAGCAATCGGCGTACGAGGTTACATCCAGAAAATGTGGAGAAGATGATGTTCATTAAAATGAATTATAATCAATTCCTCCGCGGAGACATTGACCAGCAGCAATTGCCTCCACAAAGTACACAGGGAGCTGAGATGGTGGATTCCAGTGGGGACGAATTGATAATCTGTGAGGAGGGGGATGTACACGGTGATATATCGGAGGGTGAAGATGAGGTGGACATCTTGCCTCTGTAGAGCCAGTTTGTGCAAGGAGAGATTAATTGCTTCTTTTTTGGGGGGGGGTCCAAACCAACCCGTCATATCAGTCACAGTCGTGTGGCAGACCCTGTCACTGAAATGATGGGTTGGTTAAAGTGTGCATGTCCTGTTTTGTTTATACAACATAAGGGTGGGTGGGAGGGCCCAAGGACAATTCCATCTTGCACCTCTTTTTTCTTTTCTTTTTCTTTGCATCATGTGCTGATTGGGGAGGGTTTTTTGGAAGGGACATCCTGCGTGACACTGCAGTGCCACTCCTAGATGGGCCCGGTGTTTGTGTCGGCCACTAGGGTCGCTAATCTTACTCACACAGTCAGCTACCTCATTGCGCCTCTTTTTTTCTTTGCGTCATGTGCTGTTTGGGGAGGGTTTTTTGGAAGGGACATCCTGCGTGACACTGCAGTGCCACTCCTAGATGGGCCCAGTGTTTGTGTCGGCCACTAGGGTCGCTAATCTTACTCACACAGCTACCTCATTGCGCCTCTTTTTTTCTTTGCGTCATGTGCTGTTTGGGGAGGGTTTTTTGGAAGGGACATCCTGCGTGACACTGCAGTGCCACTCCTAGATGAGCCCGGTGTTTGTGTCGGCCACTAGGGTCGCTTATCTTACTCACACAGCGACCTCGGTGCAAATTTTAGGACTAAAAATAATATTGTGAGGTGTGAGGTATTCAGAATAGACTGAAAATGAGTGTAAATTATGGTTTTTGAGGTTAATAATACTTTGGGATCAAAATGACCCCCAAATTCTATGATTTAAGCTGTTTTTTAGTGTTTTTTGAAAAAAACACCGGAATCCAAAACACACCTGAATCCGACAAAAAAAATTCGGTGAGGTTTTGCCAAAACGCGTTCGAACCCAAAACACGGCCGCGGAACCGAACCCAAAACCAAAACACAAAACCCGAAAAATTTCAGGCGCTCATCTCTACTAAAAATCTTATTGTCTAAACACATATCTGATCAGTCTGTTTTTTCATTATTATTTTTTTCTCTTAAAGAATTTCTTTTCTCATTTTATTCTAAGTTCAAGGAATTAAAGAAAGTCTCTCTATTATTGATGGTAAAATGCCTGATCTCCAAACTTCAATATTTCTTAGATATTTTTAATATCATAGTGAATCCTAAATATAACTTGGATTTGTGTTTTATTTCTCTACTGGTAAAAAGTAAAATGTCATTTCCCACTTGCTGTTTGAACTTTGAAATCTTTTGCATATTAGTCTGTTCTTTCTCAAATCTAAAGTTTATAATTGTTTTTAAGAGATTCAAAATACAATAATGTATTCCTTGTGGTATATCTAATCTACTTATTTATTCTGTAACATACTTTATAAATTACCATGAAATACTTCTTAAATTGCCTTTGATTTGAAAGATTTACAGTAATTCATAATTATCAATCATATGTACAAAGCACTCATCTGTAGAAGACCGTCCGAGTCCTGGAATTTTGAGAACATAAAGTGGCCCTGGAAAATGAGAGTGGTCTCATGTAGGCAGGACTAAATCAATTGTAGGTGGAGTCAATAATAGAATACCATACAGAGATCATCCCTGTGACAACTATACAATACAGACACTATCCCGGTGACCGTCATATCATCCAGAGAGCGTTGGAGTAACTGTTAAATAATGGAAATGTTATATGCAAGATTAGAAGTGCCAAATTAGTTTAATTGCAAAACCAAGTTGGACTTCACTTTTATTCTTTGTTATTGTTCACATCATCATAATTGTTAAGACTTCCAACATTATATGCTACTACAAGATCCTGAGCCGGCAGTGTACTGTAAGTGTACATGTTTGTGGATGCAGGCTGGAGGGTTACCCAAACCCCCTTCCCATGGGAAGGGGTGGGGCCCAGGAACCAATATTCCTAATAGTAGGAGTGAGTTGCGATGACTTATGGAGGACCAGAGAAGGTACAGTGGATATGGCATTCTTAGTAAGTGAAATGTTTGGGGCATTAAAAAACAAACTAAGACATGTCATTCTGGGGGGTAAATTTACTAAGATGGGAGTTCTATTTAAGATGGGATGTTGCCCATAGCAACCAATCAGATTCTAGGTATTATCTTCTAGAAGGTGCTAGATAAATGAGAAGTAGAAGCTGATTGCTTGCTATGAGTAACATCCCATCTTAAATAGAACTCTCATCTTAGTAAATTAATCCCTGGGTGTCATGTTGACAGTAGTTAGAGTTATCTGCACATTCACTTAGCTTCATATCCCAGAGGAGTAGAGATGTGCGGCGGACGTTTTCGGATATTTTCGGATCTGGATCCCCGCTCGTGTTTTGGATTGGTTTTGCCAAAACCACCGTTTCAGGTTTTGGTTTTGGATCTGGATGATTTTTGAAAATAACATAAAAACAGCTAAAATCATAGAGTTTGGGGTTAATTTTGATCCTACGGTATTATTAACCTCAAATACATTCATTTCCACTCATTTTCAGTCTATTCTAAACACCTCACACCTCACAATATTGTTTTTAGGCCAAAAGCTTGCACTGAGGTTGCTGGATGACTAAGCTAAGCGACACAAGTGGTCGGCACAAACACCTGGCCCATCTAAGAGTGGCAGACAGGATGGCAGTTTTAAAAACTAGGCCCCAAAAAGCACATAATGCAAAGAAAAAAAAAGAGGTGCACGAGGTCACTGGATGACTAAGCTAAGCGACACAAGTGGGTGGCACAAACACCTGGCCCATCTAGGAGTGGCACTGCAGTGGCAGACAGGATGGCAGTTTTAAAAACTAGGCCACAAAGAGCACATAATGCAAAAAATAAGAGGTGCAAGATGGAATTGTCCTTGGACCCTCCCACCCACCCTTATGTTGAATAAACAGGACATGCACACTTTAACAAACCAACCATTTCAGCGGCAGGGTCTGCCACATGACTGTGACTGAAATGATTGGTTTGTTTGGGCCCCCACAAAAAAAGAACCTATTAATCCCATCCTCCCCCACCCATCCCACCCCCCACACCAAAAAAGAATCAATTAATCTCTCCTTGTACAAACTGGCTCTACAGAGGAAAGATGTTGCTCTCATCCTCCGATTCCTCACCCCTTTCAGTGTGTACATCCTCCTCACAGAGTATTAATTCGTCCCCACTGGAATCCACCATCACAGGTCCCTGTGTACTTTCTTTAGGCAATTGCTGGTAAAGGTTTTCCTGGAGGAATTTATAATTAATTTTGATGAACATCACCTTCTCCACATTTTGTGGAAGTAACCTCCTACGCCGATCGCTGACAAGATTACCGGCTGCACTAAACACTCTTTCAGAGTACACATTTGAGGGGGGGCAACTTATGTAAAATAAAGCCAGTTTGTGCAAGGACCTCCAAATTGCCTCTTTTTCCTGTCAGTATACATACGGACTGTCTGACATGCCTACCTATGGTGTCACCGATATAATCCTCCACCATTCTTTCAATGGTGACAGCATCATTTGCAGTGACAGTACACATGTCAGTAATCGTTGGCAGGTACTTCAGTCTGTACCAGTTGTCAACACTTGCTCCTGACTGCCCTGCCAGCGGGTCGGCTAGGAAATTTTATCCTTTTCCTCGCAGCCCCAGTTGTGGGAGAAAATGAACGAGGAGCTGTTGACAGGTCACGTTCCGCTTGAGTTGACAATTTTCTCACCAGCAGGTCTTTGCACCTCTGCAGACTTGAGTCTGCCGGAAAGAGAGCTACAACGTAGGCTTTGAATAAGGTAAGAAGAAGAGAAGGCTGCGCAATGTGTTAGAGCAAATTAGTACTAATTAAGAGCTGACGTGTAAAAATTTAAAATAATTTATTATACTGATAACATTAAATTTAACACATGAATAAACAATAGAGGTGATATAATAAAATCAAGATTTAGAAGCAAGACACCTTGAAATTGTAAATATATATACTGGAAATAGTACCCTCCGATTTTGGTGAGGAAACAAATCCGATTAAATATCCATATGGAAATCCACAATCAGGTAGGCAGCTGATCCACAAGTATCTAATATTGGTTGCCGTAATAAGGATCTCAGTGCGGCAATAAAAAGAACTGCTGTGTGAATGATTATGTACCTCTCCGTGGGCTGGTCCCGACCGAGCGTCCTCGGTCGTATGTTCCTGCAGTGCCCAGTGCTTGATAATACGGCAGAGGAGAGGACGTACTTAACCCTGAATTGGTGGATACAGTTTATCAGCGGCGTGCTGGCAAGGGTCACCGGTGGCAGTTGGAGAAGCCGGGACGGGAGCCGAGGTATCTCTGGCTCAACGTGCTGGTAGAAGTCACCGGCGGCAGATGGAAAAGCTGGGACGGGAGCCAAGGTGTGACAGGCTCAACGTGCTGGTAGAAGTCACCGGCGGTAGATGGAGAAGCCGGGACGGGAGCCAAAGTGTCACAGGCTCGAACAGCAGCTTGCTACCTGTGTGATGGATGGAATCAAGGTGTGCAAACAGGCGGGGTCCTAACGCGTTTCGTCACAGACCATGTGACTTTATCAAAGGTGTCACATCTGCCGCCGGTGACTTCTACCAGCACGTTGAGCCAGAGATACCTCGGCTCCCGTCCCGGCTTCTCCAACTGCCACCGGTGACCCTTGCCAGCACGCCGCTGATAAACTGTATCTACCAATTCAGGGTTAAGTACGTCCTCTCCTCTGCCGTATTATCAAGCACTGGGCACTGCAGGAACATACGACCGAGGACGCTCGGTCGGGACCAGCCCACGGAGAGGTACATAATCATTCACACAGCAGTTCTTTTTATTGCCGCACTGAGATCCTTATTACGGCAACCAATATTAGATACTTGTGGATCAGCTGCCTACCTGATTGTGGATTTCCATATGGATATTTAATCGGATTTGTTTCCTCACCAAAATCGGAGGGTACTATTTCCAGTATATATATTTACAATTTCAAGGTGTCTTGCTTCTAAATCTTGGTTTTATTATATCACCTCTATTGTTTATTCATGTGTTAAATTTAATGTTATCAGTATAATAAATTATTTTAAATTTTTACACGTCAGCTCTTAATTAGTACTAATTTGCTCTAACACATTGCGCAGCCATCTCTTCTTCTTACCTTATTAATCCTCAATTGAACACGCACACAGTGTTCTGTGGCAGCGCACGTGGCAGAGCAATTTTAATTATAATACCCACATTTTTGGGCATTATTATCTCAGGCGCTTTTTGGCAATTTTTTGTTTTTGCTTCTTAACGTAGGCTTTGAACCTAGGATCGAGCACAGTGGCCAAAATGTAGTGCTCTGATTTCAACAGATTGACCACCCTTGAATCCTGGCAAAGTGAATGAAGGGCTCCATCCACAAGTCCCACATACTTAGTGGAATCGCTCCGTCTTAGCGCCTCCTTCAATTTCTCCAGCTGCTTCTGCAAAAGCATGATGAGGGGAATGACCTGACTGAAGCTGGCAGTGTCTGAACTGACTTCACGTGTGGCAAGTTCGAAGGGTTGAAGAACCTAACACAACACGGAAATCATTCTCCACTGCGCTTGTGTCAGGTACATTCCCCCTCCTTTGCCTATATCATAGGCGGATGTATAGGCTTGAATGGCCATTTGCTGCTCCTCCATCCTCTCAAGCATATAGAGTGTTGAATTCCACCTTGTTACCACCTCTTGCTTCAGGTGATGGCAGGGCAGGTTCTTGAGTGTTTGCTGGTGGTGCTCCAGTCTTTGGCACACAGTCGCTGAATGTTGAAAGTGGCCCACAATTTTTCGGGCCACCGACAGCATCTCCTGCACGCCCCTGTCATTTTTCAAAAAATTCTGTACCACCAAATTTGTTGTATGTGCAAAACATGGGACGTGCTAGAATTTGCCCAGATGTAATGCACGCACAATATTGGTGGCGTTGTCTGATATCACAAATCCCCAGGAGAGTCTAATTGGGGTAACCCATTGTGTGATGATGTCCCTCAGTTTAGCAGCGGTGTGCCTCTTATGGAAACTGGTGATACAAAGCGTAGCCTGCCTAGGAATGAGTTGGCACTTGCGAGATGCTGCTACTGGTGCCGCTGCTGTTGTGCGAGAGGCAATACATCTACCCAGTGGGCTGTCACAGTCATGTAGTCTTTAGTTTGCCCTGCTCCACTTATCCACATGTCCATGGTTAAGTGGACAGTGGGTGCAACCGCATTTTTCAGGACACTGAGGACACTTTTCTGAATGTCCCTGTACAGTCCGGGAATCGCCTCACTAGTGAAGTGGATTCTAGATGGGATTTGGTACCGGAGACACAGTACGTCCATCAACTGTCTAAATCCCACTGCACTAATGGCGGATACTGGATGCACGTCTAACACCAGCATAGTTGTTAAGGCCTCAGTATTCCGCTTTGCAACAGGGTGACAGCTGTCATATTTCATCTTCCTCGCAAAGGACTGTTGAACAGTCAATTGCTTAGTTGAAGTAGTACAAGTGGTCTTTCGACTTCCCTTCTGGGATGATGATCGACTCCCAGCAGCAACAACAGCAGCATCATCAGCAGCAGTAAGCGTACCACTCAAGGATCCTCCGGAGGAATCCCGGTTATGAGATGACTCGTCAGTCATGCCAGTGACATGGACTGCAGGACTACTGACGTTCCTAACTGAGGCGGAAATTGACGTTTGAGGGAGTTGGTGGTGTGGCTTGCAGGAGCTTGGTTACAACAGGAAGAAAGGATTTAGGTGTCAGTGGACTGCTTACGCTCTTACCCAAAGTTTCTGAACTTGACAATGACTTCTGATGAAGGCGCTGCAGGTGATGTATAAGGGTTGATGTTCCTAGGTGGTTAACATCCTTACCCCTACTTATTACAGATTGACAAAGGCAACACACGGCTTGACACCTGTTGTCCGGATTTGTGGAGAAATAATTCCACACCGAAGAGGTGGCTTTTTTGGTATTTTACCCAGGCATGACAATGGGCTTTCTCATCCCACGGACAACAACTGTCTCCACTGGTGCCTTATTCAAACAAACCACATCACCATCAGAATCCTCATCGTCAACTTCCTCCTCAGAGCCAGTTACACCAATATCCTCCTCATCCTGGTGTACGTCTACAGTGACATCCTCAATCTCAATCTCAGCAACTAGACTGGCGGTGCTCTTCCGAGCACTTGCAGGGGGTGTGCGAATGGTGGTAGGAGCCTCCTCTTTCCGTACAGTCTTGGGAAGGTCAGGCCTAGACATCGCAACCATGGACACACTTGGACCCTCCTTGGGGATTTGTGATATCTCTGAACGCACAGTTTTTTCCTGTGCTTTAAAAAGCTTATTTTTTTTAATTTTTCGAGAGGGAGGAGGGCTTCCATCCTCATGAGAGGCTGAGCCACCAGACATGAACATAGGCCAAGGCCTAAGCACAGTGTTCCCCAACCTCGGTCCTCAAGGCACACTAACAGTCCTGGTTTTAGTGATATCCAGGCTTTAACACAGATGAGAATTAGTAGCTCAGTTATTTTGATTTAACCATCTGTGCTGAAGCCTGGCTATCACTAAAACCTGCACTGTTGGTGTGCCTTGATGACCGCGTTTGGGAATGTCTGCCTTAGCTTTTCTTGCCACTTCATGTCATGAATAGCATATTGCCAATTTTACGTTTCTCGTCAGATAATTTCTTTTTTTTCTGATTATGAATTTTTGCTTCTTGGATTTTACATGCCCTTTAGGACATTGGGCATCGGACTTAGCAGACAATGTTAATGGAATTGCATCGTCAATGTCATGACTGGTGGCAACAGCAGCAGCTTCATCACTAGTACTAGGAACTGGAAGTGGTTCCTGATCTTCCGCTATTTGTTCCTGCAAATTGTTGTTCTCCATTTCACAGGACAGCACCCCTTTATTATAACAGCCCACAGAACAGTGCTCCTTTATTTTCACAGCACCCTTATGTTTTTACAGCATACAGGACCAGTGTGCTTTTATTTGAACAACTGCACCCCTGAATTTTTACAGCATACAGGTCCATTGTAATATTATTTTAACAGCAGCACCCCTATATTTCTACAGCATACAGGACCAGTGTGCTTTTTTTTAACACCAGAAGCACCCCTGAATTTTTACAGCATACAGGGCCAGTGTAATATTATTTTAACTGTATCATCCCTATATTTTGACAGCATACAGGACCAGTGTGCTTTTATTTGAACAACAGACGCACCCCTGAAATTTTACAGTATACAGGGCCAGTGTAATATTATTTTAACAGCAGCACCCCTACATTTTTACAGCATACAGGACCAGTGTGCTGTTATTTGAACAACTGCACCCTTGCATTTTTACAGCATACAGGAGGACAGTGCTCCTGCCCCCTATACAACACGGGGACAGCCAGGACAGCAACACCCATGTACAGCTGCAGCACCCCTAACAGCACATGAAACACCAGTGACAGCCAGGACAGCACCCCTAACAGCACAGATACACCACAGTGACTGGAGCAGTACCCCTACAGAGCACACACTGACCCCACTCGACGCCACCACCCACAGAGAGACAGAGGTCTGTCTCCCACACTCTCCAAGTCCGGAGAGAAAATAGCGGCGAATCGCAGCTTTTTATATGGAATCCAAAACCCGCAAGAATCCGGCAGCGGGATGATGACGTTTTGCCTCATTCTGGTTTCCGAGTCTGGCAGGAAGTCCAGAGCTGGACTTGGATCCGGGCCCGGAACAGGATGTTCGGGGGGGGAAAGGGGGGGGGGGGGGGAGGGGGTTTGGTTCTCTGAGAATCGAACCCGCTCATCTCTACATAGGATTGGACAGTAAGGTTAGCAAAGTTTGTCTGCCATAATAAACAGTAAAGAGTAATGTCCATTGCCAGACATCACGGGAATGTCCGATGTCAAAGCACACTGAGCTGATTTCCTCCCTAGCACTCTTAATAGATACTAAATCAAATTATTGTTGCTGCAGCTCATGTTATTAATCAACATTGACTAATTTTTACATATTATCTAGGGGTAATGATTCTAGCTACGATATAACCTACCTTTTCAGTTGAGTCTCTCTAGTCACAATCCAGGAGACGTGATAGGAGAGATACAAAGGAAGGGCAGAGAGAAGGAACCCTGAGAAGTAGGACATGGGATCCTCATAGGAGAGTAAGAGAGGAGAGGCTTCCCCCCAGGTGTACTCTACATGCTCAGAAGTCTGAGAATGTCATCACAGGTCCAAGACAACCTCTGTGTCAGCATCAGGTCTTCATCCACATAAGACAAAGAGACCGACTACTGTGTCACCATTACGCAGGGGAGGAAACAACAGACTCCTGCATTATCTGCATCAAGAACTATGAACATTTTGATGAAGTCTTTGAGCTGCCCTGCACACATCTTCCATCCCTCATGCCTTGCACAGTGGATACAGAGGTGCCCCAACTGACCTCTGTGCTGCAGACCCTGCTTTCCAAAATGCACATGCGGACCCAGCTGTCCAGTATCATGAATATGTTCCACTACGCACATGAAGACCCAACTGCCCAGTATCATGTGTTCCACCGCGCACATGGGGACCCAACTGTCCTATCTCCTGAGCAATGAGGAACAGACTGTCCTACATTACACCGCATGTAGGGGAGGGGTTTGTTATGTTTTATGATGACAAAGGGGTCTATTTATGAAACAGTGAAATAAGTCAAAAAGTGAGTCAGTGGAGCAGTTGCCCGTGGCAAACAATCAGCCGCTACGTATAATTTTATAGAATGCACTTTAGAAATGTTACCTCAACACTGATTGGTTGCCATGGGCAACTTCACTGGTTAACTTCACCACACTTTTCACTGCTTCATGAATAGACCCCTTAATTTGCTCCGCCCCACCATCACCAAGTTACATGGAAAACGTAGGTAAGTATGTTACAAGAGCATAATAAAGGAGAAGTGTACTGTATATAGGGGGTCATTCCGAGTTGTTCGCTCGCTAGCTACTTTTAGCAGCCGTGCAAAAGAATAGTCGCCGCCCACGGGGGAGTGTATTTTCGCTTTGCAAGTGTGCGAACGCCTTTGCAGCCGAGTGCAGCAAAAACATTTTGTGCAGTTTCTGAGTAGCTCTGGGCTTACTCAGCCCTTGCGATCACTTCAGTCTTTTTGGTGTCGGAACTGACGTCAGACACCCGCCCTGCAATCGCCTGGACATGCATGCATTTTCCAAACACTCTCAGAAAACGGTCAGTTGACACCCATAAACGCCCTCTTTCTGTCAATCACCTTGCGTTCGGCTGTGCGAATGGAATCTTTGCTCAATCCATCGCCCAGCACCGATCCTCTTTGTACCTGTACGACACGCCTGCGCATTGCGGTGCATTCGCATGTGCAGTTTTGCCGGCTTTTTTTACCAGATCGCTGCGCTGCGAAAATCAAAATGACCCCCATAGTTAGTAGCTACTATCCAATGGATAAAAGCACAAAATTTGCAAGAACAGCAAGAGTGCCAATATGGGTGATGCCTCACAGCCTCACAATTGCGCTTAATTGGATAACAGTCTACATCTTATTTATTTATTTATTAACAGTTTCTTATATAGCGCAGCAAATTCCGTTGCGCTTTACAACTTCCCATCAGAGAAGACATACAAAGAAAGGGAAAGAGCAATGGTGTGGCTGGAAGGTGGCAAAAAAACACACAACATTATTCTGTCAAGTTTCAAAATTTACTACATAATAAGCAAAATGACAAACCTCGGAGATCGCACCACAGCCTCATGTGGAATCTGAGAAAATATACAGGATTCGGAGCTTATAGGTAATATTAAAACCTCTTATCAGCAGCCATCTGAGGGGGTAATTCAGACCTGTTCGCTCGCTAGCAGTTTTTTGCAGCACTGTGATCTGATAGTCGCCGCCTACAGGGGAGTGTATTTTAGCTGTGCAAGTGTGCGAACGCATGTACAGCCGAGCGGTACAAAAAGATCTTTTGCAGTTTCTTAGTAGCTCAGAACTTACGCAGCCGCTGCGATCATTCAACCTGTCCGGTCCCAGAATTGACATCAGACACCCGCCCTGCAAACACTTGGACACACCTGCGTTTTAACAACCACTCCCAGAAAACGGTCAGTTGCCACCCACAAACGCCTTCTTCCTGTCAATCTCCTTGCGATCAGCTGTGCGAATGGATTCTTCATTAAACCCATCGCACAGCAACGATCCGCTTTGTACCCATGCAACGCACCTGCGCATTGCGGTGCATATGCATGCGCAGTTCTGACCTGATCGCAGCGCAGCGAAAAAACCTAGTGTACGATCAGGTCTGAATGACCCCCTAAGGCGGGGAGTACTCCACCCTTATTAAATTAAACACAAACAAACAATTAAGACAGTTCTATTAAAAGAGTTATTTATTTTGCTCATTACAATTAACAATGGGGGTCATTCCGACCCTATCGCTCGCTTCAGTTTCTCGCAGTGCAGCAATCGGGTCGGAAGTGCGCCGTCGCTGCCTAGCGATCGCCTCTGAGACAGAGGCGGTCGCTGGGCGGGAGGGGGCTGGACGGTGGCGTTAAGCTGCCATTTAGAGGGCGCGGTCTGGCCAACGCAGGCGTGGCCGGACCGAACGGGGGGCGGGCCATAGCAGCTGCATGACGTCACACGCAGCCGCTGCGGGCTGGGGAGCGATGAGTAGCTCCCGGCCAGCACGCTGAAGCTGCGCTGGTCCGGAGCTACTCTGGAAGTGCAAAGGCATCGCCGCTGTGCGATGCCTTTGCACTTCTGCAGGGGGGGCGGCTCTGACATGCAGGGCGGACTACCCCTGTGCAGGGCGTCCCCTCGCATGTCAGTGCGAATGATCGTAGCTGTGCTAAATTTAGCACAGCTATGATCAACTCGGAATGACCCCCAATATCCAAATAATAACACCGGCCGGCGGGAAAATATAAATATGTAAAAAAATACTTAATAACTTATGTATACATCTATGTTAAATTCATAGACAGATCTGTTTCAGGCATCTGGAATACAACATAAGCTGTAATTAATTCCCATTGGCATCCGTTGTGTATATCACTTTAAAGGTGTGTACACACGGTGAGATAAATCTGTAAGATTTTGACTATATAGTCAAAATCTTATGAAAAGTCAGTATATAACTCAAGGTGCTGCAGCTTGCAATACCGATTCGATTCCGATGCGCAAGGCTAGGTAGACTGTGCAGGCAAGTCAATCTTGACTATTTAGTGCACTATCTAGTACAAAGTATAGTCAAAATTGATACTTAGTCAAAATCAGACATGGATAAAATCTCAAGCACAGATAGTCAAAATCTGTCCTATCTGTGCTATCTGTGCTATCTGTCCTATCTGTCCTATCTGTGCTATCTGTCCTATCTGTGCTATCTGTCCTATCTGTCCTATCTGTGCTATCTGTCCTATCTGTGCTATCTGTCCTATCTGTGCTATCTGTCCTATCTGTCCTATCTGTCCTATCTGTGCTATCTGTCCTATCTGTGCTATCTGTCCTATCTGTGCTATCTATGTGCCTTCTGTACTATCTATGCTATCTGTGCTATCTGTACTATCTGTACTATCTGTGCCATCTGTACTATCTGTCCTATCTGTCCTATCTGTGCTATCTGTGCTATCTGTCCTATCTGTGCTATCTGTGCTATCTGTCCTATCTGTCCTATCTGTGCTATCTGTCCTATCTGTGCTATCTGTCCTATCTGTGCTATCTGTCCTATCTGTGCTATCTGTGCTATCTGTGCTATCTGTACTATCTGTCCTATCTGTGCTATCTGTGCTATCTGTCCTATCTGTGCTATCTGTGCTATCTGTGCTATCTGTGTGCCTTCTGTACTATCTATGCTATCTGTGCTATCTGTACTATCTGTACTATCTGTGCCATCTGTGCCATCTGTCCTATCTGTCCTATCTGTGCTATCTGTCCTATCTGTGCTATCTGTACTATCTGTACTATCTGTGCTATCTGTGCTATCTGTCCTATCTGTCCTATCTGTCCTATCTGTGCTATCTGTACTATCTGTGCTATCTGTCCTATCTGTGCTATCTGTGCTATCTGTGCTATCTGTGCTATCTGTGCTATCTGTCCTATCTGTGCTATCTGTCCTATCTGTGTTATCTGTCCTATCTGTCCTATCTGTGCTATCTGTGCTATCTGTACTATCTGTCCTATCTGTGCTATCTGTGCTATCTGTGCTATCTGTGCTATCTGTACTATCTGTGCTATCTGTGCTATCTGTACTATCTGTCCTATCTGTGCTATCTGTCCTATCTGTCCTATCTGTCCTATCTGTCCTATCTGTGCTATCTGTGCTATCTGTGCTATCTGTGCTATCTGTCCTATCTGTCCTATCTGTGCTATCTGTCCTATCTGTGCTATCTGTACTATCTGTGCTATCTGTGCTATCTGTCCTATCTGTCCTATCTGTCCTATCTGTGCTATCTGTCCTATCTGTGCTATCTGTACTATCTGTGCTATCTGTCCTATCTGTGCTATCTGTGCTATCTGTGCTATCTGTGCTATCTGTCCTATCTGTGCTATCTGTCCTATCTGTGCTATCTGTCCTATCTGTCCTATCTGTGCTATCTGTCCTATCTGTGCTATCTGTCCTATCTGTCCTATCTGTCCTATCTGTCCTATCTGTGCTATCTGTACTATCTGTCCTATCTGTGCTATCTGTACTATCTGTCCTATCTGTGCTCTCTGTGCTATCTGTGCTCTCTGTACTATCTGTCCTATCTGTGCTATCTGTGCTATCTGTGCTATCTGTGCTATCTGTCCTATCTGTGCTATCTGTGCTATCTGTCCTATCTGTGCTATCTGTCCTATCTGTCCTATCTGTCCTATCTGTCCTATCTGTCCTATCTGTGCTATCTGTCCTATCTGTGCTATCTGTCCTATCTGTCCTATCTGTGCTATCTGTCCTATCTGTCCTATCTGTGCTATCTGTCCTATCTGTCCTATCTGTCCTATCTGTCCTATCTGTGCTATCTGTGCTATCTGTCCTATCTGTGCTATCTGTCCTATCTGTGCTATCTGTCCTATCTGTCCTATCTGTGCTATCTGTCCTATCTGTCCTATCTGTGCTATCTGTCCTATCTGTGCTATCTGTCCTATCTGTCCTATCTGTGCTATCTGTCCTATCTGTGCTATCTGTGCTATCTGTGCTATCTGTCCTATCTGTGCTATCTGTGCTATCTGTACTATCTGTGCTATCTGTGCTATCTGTGCTATCTGTGCTATCTGTACTATCTGTCCTATCTGTCCTATCTGCGTGCTATCTGTGCTATCTGTGCTATCTGTCCTATCTGCGTGCTATCTGTGCTATCTGTGCTATCTGTCCTATCTGTGCTATCTGTGCTATCTGTGCTATCTGTGCTATCTGTCCTATCTGTGCTATCTGTGCTATCTGTACTATCTGTCCTATATGCGTGCTATCTGTGCTATCTGTCCTATCTGTGCTATCTGTGCTATCTGTGCTATCTGTGCTATCTGTCCTATCTGTCCTATCTGCGTGCTATCTGTGCTATCTGTGCTATCTGTGCTATCTGTACTATCTGTCCTATCTGTGCTATCTGTACTATCTGTCCTATCTGTCCTATCTGTGCTATCTGTACTATCTGTCCTATCTGTCCTATCTGTGCTATCTGTCCTATCTGTCCTATCTGTCCTATCTGTCCTATCTGTACTATCTGTACTATCTGTCCTATCTGTACTATCTGTACTATCTGCGTGCTATCTGTGCTATCTGTGCTATCTGTCCTATCTGTCCTATCTGTGCTATCTGTACTATCTGTCCTATCTGTACTATCTGCGTGCTATCTGTGCTATCTGTGCTATCTGTGCTATCTGTCCTATCTGTGCTATCTGTGCTATCTGTCCTATCTGTCCTATCTGTCCTATCTGTCCTATCTGTGCTATCTGTCCTATCTGTGCTATCTGTCCTATCTGTGCTATCTGTCCTATTTGTGCTATCTGTGCTATCTGTCCTATCTGTGCTATCTGTCCTATCTGTCCTATCTGTGCTATCTGTCCTATCTGTGCTATCTGTCCTATCTGTCCAATCTGTCCTATCTGTCCTATCTGTGCTATCTGTCCTATCTGTGCTATCTGTCCTATCTGTGCTATCTGTCCTATCTGTGCTATCTGTGCTATCTGTGCTATCTGTCCTATCTGTCCTATCTGTGCTATCTGTGCTATCTGTGCTATCTGTCCTATCTGTGCTATCTGTGCTATCTATCCTATCTGTGCTATCTGTCCTATCTGTGCTATCTGTGCTATCTGTCCTATCTGTCCTATCTGTCCTATCTGCGTGCTATCTGTGCTATCTGTGCTATCTGTCCTATCTGTACTATCTGTACTATCTGTGCTATCTGTGCTATCTGTGCTATCTGTCCTATCTGTCCTATCTGTCCTATCTGTGCTATCTGTGCTATCTGTGCTATCTGTCCTATCTGTGCTATCTGTGCTATCTGTACTATCTGTGCTATCTGTGCTATCTGTGCTATCTGTGCTATCTGTACTATCTGTCCTATCTGTCCTATCTGCGTGCTATCTGTGCTATCTGTGCTATCTGTGCTATCTGTCCTATCTGCGTGCTATCTGTGCTATCTGTGCTATCTGTCCTATCTGTGCTATCTGTGCTATCTGTGCTATCTGTGCTATCTGTCCTATCTGTCCTATCTGTGCTATCTGTCCTATCTGTGCTATCTGTACTATCTGTGCTATCTGTGCTATCTGTCCTATCTGTCCTATCTGTCCTATCTGTGCTATCTGTCCTATCTGTGCTATCTGTACTATCTGTGCTATCTGTCCTATCTGTGCTATCTGTGCTATCTGTGCTATCTGTGCTATCTGTCCTATCTGTGCTATCTGTCCTATCTGTGCTATCTGTCCTATCTGTCCTATCTGTGCTATCTGTGCTATCTGTCCTATCTGTCCTATCTGTCCTATCTGTCCTATCTGTGCTATCTGTACTATCTGTCCTATCTGTGCTATCTGTACTATCTGTCCTATCTGTGCTCTCTGTGCTATCTGTGCTCTCTGTACTATCTGTCCTATCTGTGCTATCTGTGCTATCTGTGCTATCTGTGCTATCTGTCCTATCTGTGCTATCTGTGCTATCTGTCCTATCTGTGCTATCTGTCCTATCTGTCCTATCTGTCCTATCTGTCCTATCTGTCCTATCTGTGCTATCTGTCCTATCTGTGCTATCTGTCCTATCTGTCCTATCTGTGCTATCTGTCCTATCTGTCCTATCTGTGCTATCTGTCCTATCTGTCCTATCTGTCCTATCTGTCCTATCTGTGCTATCTGTGCTATCTGTCCTATCTGTGCTATCTGTCCTATCTGTGCTATCTGTCCTATCTGTCCTATCTGTGCTATCTGTCCTATCTGTCCTATCTGTGCTATCTGTCCTATCTGTGCTATCTGTCCTATCTGTCCTATCTGTGCTATCTGTCCTATCTGTGCTATCTGTGCTATCTGTGCTATCTGTCCTATCTGTGCTATCTGTGCTATCTGTACTATCTGTGCTATCTGTGCTATCTGTGCTATCTGTGCTATCTGTACTATCTGTCCTATCTGTCCTATCTGCGTGCTATCTGTGCTATCTGTGCTATCTGTGCTATCTGTCCTATCTGCGTGCTATCTGTGCTATCTGTGCTATCTGTCCTATCTGTGCTATCTGTGCTATCTGTGCTATCTGTGCTATCTGTCCTATCTGTGCTATCTGTGCTATCTGTACTATCTGTCCTATATGCGTGCTATCTGTGCTATCTGTCCTATCTGTGCTATCTGTGCTATCTGTGCTATCTGTGCTATCTGTCCTATCTGTCCTATCTGCGTGCTATCTGTGCTATCTGTGCTATCTGTGCTATCTGTACTATCTGTCCTATCTGTGCTATCTGTACTATCTGTCCTATCTGTCCTATCTGTGCTATCTGTACTATCTGTCCTATCTGTCCTATCTGTGCTATCTGTCCTATCTGTCCTATCTGTCCTATCTGTCCTATCTGTACTATCTGTACTATCTGTCCTATCTGTACTATCTGTACTATCTGCGTGCTATCTGTGCTATCTGTGCTATCTGTCCTATCTGTCCTATCTGTGCTATCTGTACTATCTGTCCTATCTGTACTATCTGCGTGCTATCTGTGCTATCTGTGCTATCTGTGCTATCTGTCCTATCTGTGCTATCTGTGCTATCTGTCCTATCTGTCCTATCTGTCCTATCTGTCCTATCTGTGCTATCTGTCCTATCTGTGCTATCTGTCCTATCTGTGCTATCTGTCCTATTTGTGCTATCTGTGCTATCTGTCCTATCTGTGCTATCTGTCCTATCTGTCCTATCTGTGCTATCTGTCCTATCTGTGCTATCTGTCCTATCTGTCCAATCTGTCCTATCTGTCCTATCTGTGCTATCTGTCCTATCTGTGCTATCTGTCCTATCTGTGCTATCTGTCCTATCTGTGCTATCTGTGCTATCTGTGCTATCTGTCCTATCTGTCCTATCTGTGCTATCTGTGCTATCTGTGCTATCTGTCCTATCTGTGCTATCTGTGCTATCTATCCTATCTGTGCTATCTGTCCTATCTGTGCTATCTGTGCTATCTGTCCTATCTGTCCTATCTGTCCTATCTGCGTGCTATCTGTGCTATCTGTGCTATCTGTCCTATCTGTACTATCTGTACTATCTGTGCTATCTGTGCTATCTGTGCTATCTGTCCTATCTGTCCTATCTGTCCTATCTGTGCTATCTGTGCTATCTGTGCTATCTGTCCTATCTGTGCTATCTGTGCTATCTGTACTATCTGTGCTATCTGTGCTATCTGTGCTATCTGTGCTATCTGTACTATCTGTCCTATCTGTCCTATCTGCGTGCTATCTGTGCTATCTGTGCTATCTGTGCTATCTGTGCTATCTGTCCTATCTGCGTGCTATCTGTGCTATCTGTGCTATCTGTCCTATCTGTGCTATCTGTGCTATCTGTGCTATCTGTGCTATCTGTCCTATCTGTGCTATCTGTGCTATCTGTACTATCTGTCCTATATGCGTGCTATCTGTGCTATCTGTCCTATCTGTGCTATCTGTGCTATCTGTGCTATCTGTCCTATCTGTCCTATCTGCGTGCTATCTGTGCTATCTGTGCTATCTGTGCTATCTGTACTATCTGTCCTATCTGTGCTATCTGTACTATCTGTCCTATCTGTCCTATCTGTGCTATCTGTACTATCTGTCCTATCTGTCCTATCTGTGCTATCTGTCCTATCTGTCCTATCTGTCCTATCTGTCCTATCTGTACTATCTGTCCTATCTGTACTATCTGTACTATCTGCGTGCTATCTGTGCTATCTGTGCTATCTGTCCTATCTGTCCTATCTGTCCTATCTGTGCTATCTGTACTATCTGTCCTATCTGTACTATCTGCGTGCTATCTGTGCTATCTGTGCTATCTGTGCTATCTGTCCTATCTGTGCTATCTGTGCTATCTGTCCTATCTGTCCTATCTGTCCTATCTGTCCTATCTGTGCTATCTGTCCTATCTGTGCTATCTGTCCTATCTGTGCTATCTGTCCTATTTGTGCTATCTGTGCTATCTGTCCTATCTGTGCTATCTGTCCTATCTGTCCTATCTGTGCTATCTGTCCTATCTGTGCTATCTGTCCTATCTGTCCTATCTGTCCTTTCTGTCCTATCTGTGCTATCTGTCCTATCTGTGCTATCTGTCCTATCTGTGCTATCTGTGCTATCTGTCCTATCTGTGCTATCTGTGCTATCTGTGCTATCTGTCCTATCTGTCCTATCTGTGCTATCTGTGCTATCTGTGCTATCTGTCCTATCTGTGCTATCTGTGCTATCTATCCTATCTGTGCTATCTGTGCTATCTGTGCTATCTGTGCTATCTGTCCTATCTGTGCTATCTGTCCTATCTGTGCTATCTGTGCTATCTGTCCTATCTGTCCTATCTGTCCTATCTGTCCTATCTGCGTGCTATCTGTGCTATCTGTGCTATCTGTCCTATCTGTACTATCTGTACTATCTGTGCTATCTGTGCTATCTGTGCTATCTGTACTATCTGTCCTATCTGTCCTATCTGCGTGCTATCTGTGCTATCTGTGCTATCTGTCCTATCTGTGCTATCTGTGCTATCTGTCCTATCTGTCCTATCTGTCCTATCTGTGCTATCTGTGCTATCTGTCCTATCTGTGCTATCTGTCCTATCTGTGCTATCTGTCCTATCTGTCCTATCTGTGCTATCTGTGCTATCTGTGCTATCTGTCCTATCTGTGCTATCTCTGCTATCTGTCCTATCTGTCCTATCTGTCCTATCTGTGCTATCTGTGCTATCTGTCCTATCTGTGCTATCTGTGCTATCTGTCCTATCTGTGCTATCTGTGCTATCTGTGCTATCTGTCCTATCTGTCCTATCTGTCCTATCTGTGCTATCTGTGCTATCTGTCCTATCTGTGCTATCTGTCCTATCTGTGCTATCTGTGCTGTGCTATCTGTACTATCTGTGCTATCTGTCCTATCTGTGCTATCTGTGCTATCTGTCCAATCTGTGCTATCTGTCCTATCTGTGCTATCTGTCCTATCTGTGCTATCTGTCCTATCTGTGCTATCTGTGCTATCTGTCCTATCTGTACTATCTGTCCTATCTGTCCTATCTGCGTGCTATCTGTGCTATCTGTCCTATCTGTGCTATCTGTGCTATCTGTGCTATCTGTCCTATCTGTGCTATCTGTGCTATCTGTGCTATCTGTCCTATCTGTGCTATCTGTGCTATCTGTGCTATCTGTCCTATCTGTGCTATCTGTGCTATCTGTGCTATCTGTGCTATCTGTCCTATCTGTGCTATCTGTCCTATCTGTGCTATCTGTCCTATCTGTGCTATCTGTCCTATCTGTCCTATCTGTCCTATCTGTCCTATCTGTGCTATCTGTCCTATCTGTCCTATCTGTCCTATCTGTCCTATCTGTCCTATCTGTGCTATCTGTCCTATCTGTCCTATCTGTCCTATCTGTGCTATCTGTACTATCTGTCCTATCTGTCCTATCTGTGCTATCTGTGCTATCTGTCCTATCTGTCCTATCTGTCCTATATGTGCTATCTGTCCTATCTGTGCTATCTGTCCTATCTGTCCTATCTGTGCTATCTGTGCTATCTGTGCTATCTGTCCTATCTGTGCTATCTGTCCTATCTGTGCTATCTGTGCTATCTGTCCTATCTGTGCTATCTGTGCTATCTGTGCTATCTGTGCTATCTGTGCTATCTGTCCTATCTGTGCTATCTGTCCTATCTGTGCTATCTGTGCTATCTGTCCTATCTGTGCTATCTGTCCTATCTGTGCTATCTGTCCTATCTGTGCTATCTGTCCTATCTGTGCTATCTGTACTATCTGTCCTATCTGTCCTATCTGTCCTATCTGCGTGCTATCTGTGCTATCTGTGCTATCTGTCCTATCTGTGCTATCTGTGCTATCTGTGCTATCTGTCCTATCTGTCCTATCTGTCCTATCTGTCCTATCTGTGCTATCTGTCCTATCTGTGCTATCTGTACTATCTGTGCTATCTGTACTATCTGTCCTATCTGTACTATCTGTCCTATCTGTCCTATCTGTCCTATCTGCGTGCTATCTGTGCTATCTGTGCTATCTGTGCTATCTGTGCTATCTGTGCTATCTGTGCTATCTGTGCTATCTGTCCTATCTGTCCTATCTGTCCTATCTGTGCTATCTGTCCTATCTGTCCTATCTGTGCTATCTGTCCTATCTGTGCTATCTGTCCTATCTGTGCTATCTGTCCTATCTGTCCTATCTGTGCTATCTGTCCTATCTGTCCTATCTGTCCTATCTGTGCTATCTGTCCTATCTGTCCTATCTGTCCTATCTGTCCTATCTGTGCTATCTGTCCTATCTGTGCTATCTGTCCTATCTGTGCTATCTGTCCTATCTGTCCTATCTGTGCTATCTGTCCTATCTGTCCTATCTGTGCTATCTGTGCTATCTGTCCTATCTGTGCTATCTGTGCTATCTGTCCTATCTGTCCTATCTGTGCTATCTGTCCTATCTGTCCTATCTGTGCTATCTGTCCTATCTGTCCTATCTGTCCTATCTGTCCTATCTGTGCTATCTGTGCTGTGCTATCTGTACTATCTGTCCTATCTGTGCTATCTGTCCTATCTGTCCTATCTGTGCTATCTGTACTATCTGTGCTATCTGTGCTATCTGTGCTATCTGTGCTATCTGTCCTATCTGTCCTATCTGTCCTATCTGTACTATCTGTGCTATATGTGCTGTGCTATCTGTACTATCTGTCCTATCTGTGCTATCTGTCCTATCTGTGCTATCTGTACTATCTGTCCTATCTGTACTATCTGTCCTATCTGTACTATCTGTCCTATCTGTGCTATCTGTCCTATCTGTGCTATCTGTGCTATCTGTGCTATCTGTGCTATCTGTCCTATCTGTGCTATCTGTGCTATCTGTGCTATCTGTCCTATCTGTCCTATCTGTGCTATCTGTGCTATCTGTGCTATCTGTCCTATCTGTCCTATCTGTCCTATCTGTCCTATCTGTGCTATCTGTGCTATCTGTCCTATCTGTCCTATCTGTGCTATCTGTGCTATCTGTCCTTTCTGTGCTATCTGTGCTATCTTTGCTATCTGTGCTATCTGTCCTATCTGTCCTTTCTCTAACGTCCTAAGTGGATGCTGGGGACTCCGTAAGGACCATGGGGAATAGCGGCTCCGCAGGAGACTGGGCACATCTAAAGAAAGCTTTAGGACTATCTGGTGTGCACTGGCTCCTCCCCCTATGACCCTCCTCCAAGCCTCAGTTAGATCTCTGTGCCCGAACGAGAAGGGTGCACACTAGGGGCTCTCCTGAGCTTCTTAGAGAAAGTTTTAGTTTAGGTTTTTTATTTTCAGTGAGACCTGCTGGCAACAGGCTCACTGCATCGAGGGACTAAGGGGAGAAGAAGCGAACTCACCTGCGTGCAGAGTGGATTGGGCTTCTTAGGCTACTGGACATTAGCTCCAGAGGGACGATCACAGGCCCAGCTTGGATGGGTCCCAGAGCCGCGCCGCCGGCTTCCTTACAGAGCCAGAAGGCAGAAGAGGTCCGGAAAATCGGCGGCAGAAGACGTCCTGTCTTCAACAAGGTAGCGCACAGCACTGCAGCTGTGCGCCATTGCTCTCAGCACACTTCACACTCCGGTCACTGAGGGTGCAGGGCGCTGGGGGGGGCGCCCTGAGACGCAATAATAAACACCTTGGATGGCAAAAAATGCATCACATATAGCTCCTGAGCTATATGGATGCATTTAACCCCTGCCAAAATACATTAAAAAATGGGAGATAAGGCCGCCGATAAGGGGGCGGACTGGCGCCATTTTCCCTCACAGCTCCGTTGGAGGGAAGCTCCCTGGCTCTCCCCTGCAGTCACTACACTACAGAAAGGGTTAAAAAAGAGAGGGGGGCACAAATTAGGCGCAGTATTAACTATACAGCAGCTATAAGGGGAAAAACACTTATATATGGTTATCCCTGTATATATATAGCGCTCTGGTGTGTGCTGGCAAACTCTCCCTCTGTCTCCCCAAAGGGCTAGTGGGGTCCTGTCCTCTATCAGAGCATTCCCTGTGTGTGTGCTGTATGTCGGTACTTTTGTGTCGACATGTATGAGGAGAAAAATGATGTGGAGACGGAGCAGATTGCCTGTAATAGTGATGTCACCCCCTAGGGGGTCGACACCTGAGTGGATGAACTGTTGGAAGAAATTACGTGACAGTGTCAGCTCTGTATAAAAGACAGTGGTTGACATGAGACAGCCGGCTACTCAGCTTGTGCCTGTCCAGACGTCTCATAGGCCGTCAGGGGCTCTAAAGCGCCCGTTACCTCAGATGGCAGATATAGACGCCGACACGGATACTGACTCCAGTGTCGACGGTGAAGAGACAAATGTGACTTCCAGTAGGGCCACACGTTACATGATTGAGGCAATAAAAAAATGTTTTACACATTTCTGATAATACGAGTACCACCAAAAAGGGGTATTATGTTCGGTGAGGAAAAACTACCTGTAGTTTTCCTGAATCTGAGAAATTAAATGAGGTGTGTGATGATGCGTGGGTTTCCCCCGATAACAACTGATAATTTCTAAAATGTTATTGGCATTATATCCTTTCCCGCCAGAGGTTAGGGTGCGTTGGGAAACACCCCCTAGGGTGGATAAAGCGCTCACACGCTTGTAAGGGCTCTATCCTCTCCTGAGATGGCCGCCCTTAAGGATCCTGCTGATAGAAAGCAGGAGGGTATCCTAAAATGTATTTACACACATACTGGTGTTATACTGCGACCAGCAATCGCCTCAGCCTGGATGTGCAGTGCTGGGTTGGCGTGGTCGGATTCCCTGACTGAAAATATTGATACCCTAGATAGGGACAGTATATTTTTGCCTATAGAGCATTTGAAAGATGCATTTCTATATATGCGTGATGCACAGCGGAATATTTGCCGACTGGCATCAAGTCTAAGTGCGTTGTCCATTTCTACCAGTAGAGGGTTATAGACACGTCAGTGGTCAGGTGATGCGTATTCCAAACGGCATTTGGAAGTATTGCCTTATTAAGGGGAGGAGTTATTTGGGGTCGGTCTTTCAGACCTGGTGGCCACGGCAACAGCTGGGAAATCCACGTTTGTACCCCAGGTCGCCTCTCAACATGAGAAGACGCCGTATTATCAGGCGCAGTCTTTTCGTGGATAAGCGGGCAAAAGGTTCCTCATTTCTGCCCCGTGACAGAGGGAGAGGAAAAAGGCTGCAGAAATCAGCCAGTTCCCAGGAACAGAAACCCTCTCCCGCCTCTGCCAAGCCCTCAGTATACGCTGGGGCTTTACAAGCAGAATCAGGCACGGTGGGGGGCCCGTCTCAATGAATTTCAGCGCGCAGTGGGCTCACTCGCAAGTAGACCCCTGGATCCTTCAGGTGATATCTCAGGGGTACAAATTAGAATTCGAGACGTCTCCCCCTCGCCGTTTCCTAAAGTCGGCTTTACCGATGTCTCCTTCTGACAGGGAGACAGTTTTGGAAGCCATTCACAAGCTGTATTCCCAGCAGGTGATAATCAAGATACCCCTCCTGCAACAGGGAACGGGGTATTATTCCACACTGTTGTGGTACCGAAGCCGGACGGCTCGGTGAGACCGATTCTAAATCTAAAATCTTTGAACACTTACATACAGAGGTTCAAATTCAAGATTGAGTCACTCAGAGCAGTGATTGCGAACCTGGAAGAAGGGGACTACATGATGTCTCGGGACATCAAGGATGCTTACCTTCATGTCAAAATTTACCCTTCTCACCAAGGGTACCTCAGGTTTATGGTACAGAATTGTCACTATCAGTTCAGACGCTGCCGTATGGATGGTCCACGGCACCCCGGGTCTTTACCAAGGTAATGGCCGAAATGATGATATTCCTTCAAAGGAAGGGAATTTTAGTTATCCCTTACTTGGACAATTCCCTGATAAGGGTAAGATCCAGGGAACAGTTGGAGGTCGGTGTAGCACTATCTCAGGTAGTGTTGCTGCAGCACGGTTGGATTCTCAATATTCCAAAATCGCAGCTGGTTCCGACGACTTGTCTTCTGTTCCTAGGGATGATCCTGGACACAGTCCAGAAAAAGGTGTTTCTCCCGGAGGAGAAAGCCAGGGAGTTATCCGAGCTAGTCAGGAACCTCCTAAAACCGAACCAAGTCTCAGTGCATCAATGCACAAGGGTTCTGGGTAAAATGGTGGCTTCCTACGAAGCAATCCCATTCGGCAGATTCCACGCAAGAACTTTCCAGTGGGACCTGCTGGACAAATGGTCCGGGTCGCATCTTCAGATGCATCAGCGGATAACCCTGTCACCAAGGACAAGGGTGTCCCTCCTGTGGTGGTTGCAGAGTGCTCATCTTCTAGAGGGCCGCAGATTCGGCATTCAGGACTAGGTCCTGGTAACCACGGATGCCAGCCTGCGAGGCTGGGGAGCAGTCACACAGGGAAGGAATATCCAGGACTTATGGTCAAGCCTGGAGACATCACTTCACATAAATATCCTGAAGCTAAGGGACATTTACAATGCTCTAAGCTTAGCAAGACCTCTGCTTCAAGGTCAGCCGGTGTTGATCCAGTCGGACAACATCACGGCAGTCACCCACGTAGACAGACAGGGTGGCACAAGAAGCAGGAGGGCAATGGCAGAAGCTGCAAGGATTCTTCGCTGGGCGGAAAATCATGTGATAGCACTGTCAGCAGTAATCATTCCGGGAGTGGACAACTGGGAAGCAGACTTCCTCAGCACGACCTCCACCCGGGAGAGTGGGGACTTCACCCAGAAGTCTTCCACATGATTATAAACCGTTGGGAAAAACTCAACAGGTATTGCGCCAGGTCCAGGGACCCTCAGGCAATAGCTGTAGACGCTCTGGTAACACCGTGGGTGTACCAGTCAGGGTATGTGTTCCCTCCTCTGCCTCTCATACCCAAGGTACTGAGATTGATAAGATGGAGAGGAGTAAGCACTATATTCGTGGCTCCGGATTGGCCAAGAAGGATTTGGTAACCGGAACTTCAAGAGATGCTCACGGAGGATCCGTGGCCTCTACCTCTAAGAAGGGACCTGCTCCAGCAAGGACCTTGTCTGTTCCAAGACTTACCGCGGCTGCGTTTGACGGCATGGCGGTTGAACGCCGGATCCTGAAGGAAAAAAGGCATTCCGGATGAAGTCATCCCTATCCTGATCAAAGCCAGGAAGGATGTAACCGCAAAAACATTATCACCGCAATTGGCGAAAATATGTTGAGTGGTGCGAGGCCAGTAAGGCCCGACGGTGGAAATTCAACTGGGTCGATTCCTACATTTCCTGCAAACAGGAGTGTCTATGGGCCTGAAATTGGGGTCCATTAAGGTTCAAATTTCGGCCCTGTCAATTTTCTTCCAAAAAGAACTAGCTTCAGTCCCTGAAGTTCAGACGTTTGTAAAAGGGGTACTGCATATACAGCCTCCTTTTGTGCCTCCAGTGGCACTTTGGGATCTCAATGTAGTTTTGGGTTCCAAAAGTCACATTGGTTTGAACCACTTAAATCTGTGGAGTTAAAATATCTCACATGGAAAGTGGTCATGCTGTTGGCCCTGGCCTGGGCCAGGCGCGTGTCAGAATTGGCGGCTTTATCCTGAAAAAGCCCTTATCTGATGTTCCATTCGGACAGGGCGGAATTGAGGACTCGTCCTCAGTTTCTCCCTAAGGTGGTTTCAGCGTTTCACCTGAACCAACCTATTTGTGGTGCCTGCGGCTACTAGGGACTTGGAGGACTCCAAGTTGCTAGACGTTGTCAGGGCCCTGAAAATATATGTTTCCAGGAGGGCTGGAGTCAGAAAATCTGACTCGCTGTTTATCCTGTATGCACCCAACAAGCTGGGTGCTCCTGCTTCTAAGCAGACTATTGCTCGTTGGATTTGTAGTACAATTCAGCTTGCACATTCTGTGGCAGGCCTGCCACAGCCAAAAATCTGTAAACGCCCACTCCACAAGGAAGGTGGGTTCATCTTGGGCGGCTGCCCGAGGGGTCTCGGCTTTACAACTTTGCCGAGCAGCTACTTGGTCAGGAGCAAATACGTTTGTAAAATTCTACAAAATTGATATCCTGGCTGAGGAGGACCTGGAGTTCTCTCATTTGGTGCTGCAGAGTCATCCGCACTCTCCCGCCCGTTTGGGAGCTTTGGTATAATCCCCATGGTCCTTACGGAGTCCCCAGCATCCACTTAGGACGTTAGAGAAAATAAGAATTTACTTACCGATAATTCTATTTCTCATAGTCCGTAGTGGATGCTGGGCGCCCATCCCAAGTGCGGATTGTCTGCAATACTTGTACATAGTTATTGTTACAAAAATCGGGTTATTATTGTTGTGAGCCATCTTTCAGAGGCTCCTCTGTTATCATGCTGTTAACTGGGTTCAGATCACAGGTTATACGGTGTGATTGGTGTGGCTGGTATGAGTCTTACCCGGGATTCAAAATCCTTCCTTATTGTGTACGCTCGTCCGGGCACAGTATCCTAACTGAGGCTTGGAGGAGGGTCATAGGGGGAGGAGCCAGTGCACACCAGATAGTCCTAAAGCTTTCTTTAGATGTGCCCAGTCTCCTGCGGAGCCGCTATTCCCCATGGTCCTTACGGAGTCCCCAGCATCCACTACGGACTATGAGAAATAGAATTATCGGTAAGTAAATTCTTATTATCTGTGCTATCTGTGCTATCTGTCCTATCTGTGCTATCTGTCCTATCTGTCCTATCTGTCCTATCTGTCCTATCTGTGCTATCTGTCCTATCTGTCCTATCTGTGCTATCTGTCCTATCTGTCCTATCTGTCCTATCTGTCCTATCTGTACTATCTGTGCTATATGTCCTATCTGTGCTATCTGTCCTATCTGTCCTATCTGTGCTATCTGTGCTATCTGTCCTATCTGTGCTATCTGTCCTATCTGTCCTATCTGTCCTATCTGTGCTATCTGTGCTATCTGTGCTATCTGTGCTATCTGTCCTATCTGTCCTATCTGTGCTATCTGTCCTATCTGTGCTATCTGTCCTATCTGTGCTATCTGTGCTATCTGTCCTATCTGTACTATCTGTGCTATCTTTCCTATCTGTGCTATCTGTACTATCTGTGCTATCTGTGCTATCTGTACTATCTGTCCTATCTGTGCTATCTGTGCTATCTGTCCTATCTGTGCTATCTGTCCTATCTGTTCTATCTGTTCTATCTGTGCTATCTGTGCTATCTGTCCTATCTGTGCTATCTGTCCTATCTGTGCTATCTGTACTATCTGTCCTATCTGTGCTATCTGTGCTATCTGTGCTATCTGTCCTATCTGTCCTATCTGTGCTATCTGTGCTATCTGTACTATCTGTCCTATCTGTGCTATCTGTCCTATCTGTCCTATCTGTGCTATCTGTCCTATCTGTGCTATCTGTGCTGTCTGTACTATCTGTCCTATCTGTGCAATCTGTACTTTCTGTCCTATCTGTGCTATCTGTCCTATCTGTCCTATCTGTCCTATCTGTCCTATCTGTGCTATCTGTGCTATCTGTCCTATCTGTCCTATCTGTGCTATCTGTCCTATCTGTCCTATCTGTCCTATCTGTCCTATCTGTGCTATCTGTGCTATCTGTCCTATCTGTCCTATCTGTGCTATCTGTCCTATCTGTCCTATCTGTGCTATCTGTGCTATCTGTACTATCTGTCCTATCTGTCCTATCTGTCCTATCTGTCCTATCTGTCCTATCTGTGCTATCTGTGCTATCTGTGCTATCTGTGCTATCTGTACTATCTGTCCTATCTGTGCTATCTGTACTATCTGTCCTATCTGTGCTATCTGTGCTATCTGTCCTATCTGTGCTATCTGTGCTATCTGTGCTATCTGTGCTATCTGTCCTATCTGTCCTATCTGTGCTATCTGTGCTATCTGTCCTATCTGTGCTATCTGTGCTATCTGTGCTATCTGTACTATCTGTCCTATCTGTGCTATCTGTGCTATCTGTCCTATCTGTCCTATCTGTGCTATCTGTCCTATCTGTCCTATCTGTGCTATCTGTCCTATCTGTGCTATCTGTGCTATCTGTACTATCTGTCCTATCTGTCCTATCTGTCCTATCTGTCCTATCTGTGCTATCTGTGCTATCTGTCCTATCTGTGCTATCTGTGCAATCTGTCCTATCTGTCCTATCTGTCCTATCTGTGCTATCTGTCCTATCTGTGCTATCTGTGCTATCTGTGCTATCTGTCCTATCTGTCCTATCTGTCCTATCTGTGCTATCTGTGCTATCTGTACTATCTGTCCTATCTGTCCTATCTGTGCTATCTGTCCTATCTGTCCGATCTGTCCGATCTGTGCTATCTGTGCTATCTGTACTATCTGTCCTATCTGTCCTATCTGTGCTATCTGTGCTATCTGTGCTATCTGTCCTATCTGTCCTATCTGTGCTATCTGTGCTATCTGTACTATCTGTCCTATCTGTCCTATCTGTGCTATCTGTGCTATCTGTGCTATCTGTCCTATCTGTGCTATCTGTGCTATCTGTGCTATCTGTGCTATCTGTCCTATCTGTGCTATCTGTGCTATCTGTCCTATCTGTGCTATCTGTACTATCTGTACTATCTGTCCTATCTGTCCTATCTGTGCTATCTGTGCTATCTGTCCTATCTGTGCTATCTGTGCTATCTGTGCTATCTGTGCTATCTGTCCTATCTGTCCTATCTGTCCTATCTGTGCTATCTGTGCTATCTGTGCTATCTGTGCTATCTGTGCTATCTGTCCTATCTGTGCTATCTGTCCTATCTGTCCTATCTGTGCTATCTGTCCTATCTGTGCTATCTGTGCTATCTGTGCTATCTGTGCTATCTGTCCTATCTGTCCTATCTGTGCTATCTGTGCTATCTGTGCTATCTGTGCTATCTGTGCTATCTGTCCTATCTGTGCTATCTGTCCTATCTGTCCTATCTGTCCTATCTGTCCTATCTGTGCTATCTGTCCTATCTGTCCTATCTGTGCTATCTGTCCAATCTGTCCTATCTGTCCTATCTGTGCTATCTGTGCTATCTGTCCTATCTGTCCTATCTGTCCTATCTGTGCTATCTGTGCTATCTGTGCTATCTGTCCTATCTGTCCTATCTGTCCTATCTGTCCTATCTGTGCTATCTGTGCTATCTGTCCTATCTGTGCTATCTGTACTATCTGTGCTATCTGTGCTATCTGTGCTATCTGTACTATCTGTGCTATCTGTACTATCTGCAAGCAGTGCAGGGTCTGCACTGTCTCACGCTGACCACCAGTGCGGGGAGATGGAGTCTGGAAAGGCGCAGCAGAAGTGTTATACACTTTCTTCTACAGCAGTAAATCCCCTGGCCTCACCCTCACTCCCCTATTCACTGTTTTCACATGGGGGAATAGCAGGAGTTGCCACGGGTGACTGAACCTGTACCTCTATTTCTCTATCTTGCCCAAACAGCCTTACACACATACCTGTATTGCTGTCATTAAGGAATGTTACCAAAACTGTTCAAACTTACTTCATACTTGCCAACATCCTGGCTGCTTTCTCCGGGAGAGCGCAGCCAGGTTGGCTCAGCAGGGAGGCAGGGCAGGGCTATAATGCGTATGGGGTGTGTGGGATGGAGGCGTAATGGGGGCGTGGTTACCACGACCACGTCATTGAAGCCACACTCCCGCTCTGTAATGCCAATATTACCGGCATTATACTGTAGGGGGCGTGGCTATGACGCGATTCAGCAAGAATCGCGTAATCAACTGCCCACTTTACTCGCTAAGTGGGCGGCCAGGCAGTGGGGGGACATTAAAAATCGTGAGACTTGCCTGCTTTTCTGGGGGGTCGGGAGGGCCACCCGATTTTCATGAGCCTCCCGGCCATCTCAGGAGAGTATGCAAGTATGGCTTACTTATATATTGTTCAATCTATGGAACAATATGATGTTATATATACCTTCTTGACAGGTGCTATTTACTGATCCACTGACATAGTATCTACTTGTAACATCTTTAACCACTGTGAGTCTTTAAATGCATTATTTGTGAGGTCAGATGCTGAAATTCGAGACTCAAACTGCCCTTACGTTTACCTCTCAAACTGCTTTAAAAAGGCAGTGGCGGATTTACCACTAGCATCCAAGGCGGCCGCCAGAATGATGGCATTAGTCCTGCTAGCATAGACCCGCTACTGGGGCGAGGGTATAGCTGTGGCAGTGCTGCAAGGAAAGTAGGGCAAGCCCCACTCGTACACACTTTACGTAGCACTAACGTTGCAATCTCAGCGGCATATAGGGAAATCCTGTGAGTGCTGCCTGCAACATAGCCAGGGCCGGATCTGCGGGGGGGAGGGGGGGGGGGGGCGCGTAGAGGGGGGGTGGGCGCGTAGGGGGCGACCGCTTCCCTTAACACAGTCATAGCCACACCCACTTTTGAGCAGAAGAGAGCTCTCCGGGGACAGCCTGAGGCAGAACGATGTGCTGCAGCTTATACCACAGCAGCACAGAGGAGCCAGGAGAGCAAGGGTTACAGAGCATTTGCCCCTCACTTGCTGGTGTGTGGGTACTAGGGCTAATAAATACAATTATCCCATAGCACAGTCACATGTACATAGAACAATTACAAAGCTCTATCTCAGTCTCACTCAAAAACTTCAGTCAGAATTGAGAGAGGAATTAGGATTGCAGATGGGAGAAGTTGGGACTGTAGAGGGAGGAGTCAAGATTAAACAGTAAACCGCCCCCCCTAAAGAAAAGTCTTTTTCTCTAACGTCCTAAGTGGATGCTGGGACTCCGTAAGGACCATGGGGAATAGCGGCTCTGCAGGAGACTGGGCACAACTAAAGAAAGCTTTAGAACTACCTGGTGTGCACTGGCTCCTCCCACTATGACCCTCCTCCAGACCTCAGTTAGATTCTTGTGCCCGGCTGAGCTGGATGCACACTAGGGGCTCTCCTGAGCTCCTAGAAAGAAAGTATATTTTAGGTTTTTTATTTTACAGTGAGATCTGCTGGCAACAGACTCACTGCAGCGAGGAACTAAGGGGAGAAGAAGCGAACCTACCTAACTGGTGGTAGCTTGGGCTTCTTAGGCTACTGGACACCATTAGCTCCAGAGGGATCGACCGAATGGAACCGGCCATTGATGTTCGGTCCCGGAGCCGTGCCGCCGGCCCCCTTACAGAGCCAGAAGCAAGAAGAGTCCGGAAAATCGGCGGCAGAAGACATCAGTCTTCACCAAGGTAGCGCACAGTACTGCAGCTGTGCACCATTGCTCCTCATACACACTTCACACTCCGGTCACTGAGGGTGCAGGGCGCTGGGGGGGGCGCCCTGAGCAGCAATAAAAACACCTTGGCTGGCAAAAATATCACAATATATAGCCCCAGAGGCTATATATGTGATAAATACCCCTGCCAGAATTCATTAAAAAGCGGGAGAAAAGTCCGCGAAAAAGGGGCGGAGCTATCTCCCTCAGCACACTGTTTCCATTTTCTCTTCACAGTGCAGCTGGAAGACAGCTCCCCAGGCTCTCCCCTGTAGTTTTCAGGCTCAAAGGGTTAAAAAGAGAGGGGGGGGGCACTAAATTTAGGCGCAATATTGTTTATACAAGCAGCTATTGGGGGAAAAATCACTCAGTTATAGTGTTAATCCCTGCATTATATAGCGCTCTGGTGTGTGCTGGCATACTCTCTCTCTGTCTCCCCAAAGGACCTTGTGGGGTCCTGTCCTCAGTCAGAGCATTCCCTGTGTGTGTGCTGTGTGTCGGTACGGCTGTGTCGACATGTGGGATGAGGAAGGTTACGTGGAGGTGGAGCAGAGGCCGAAAATGGGATGTCGCCCCCTGTGGTGCCGACACCAGAGTGGATGGATAGGTGGAAGGTATTAACCGACAATGTCAACTCCTTACATAGAAGGCTGGATGACGTAAAACAGCTGTGGGACAGCCGGCTTCTCAGCCCGCGTCTGCCCAGGCGTCTCAAAGGCCATCAGGGGCTCAAAAAACGCCCGTTACCTCAGATGGCAGACACAGATGTCGACACGGAGTCTGGCTCCAGTGTCGACGAGGTTGAGACATATACACAATCCACTAGGAACATCCGTTACATGATCTCGGCAATAAAAAATGTGTTACACATTTCTGATATGAACCCAAGTACCACATAAAAGGGGTTTTATTTTTGGGGAGAAAAAGCAGCCAGTGTTTTGTTCCCCCATCAGATGAGTGAATGAAGTGTGTGAAGAAGCGTGGGTTCCCCCAATAAGAAACTGGTAATTTCTAAAAAGTTACTGATGGCGTACCCTTTCCCGCCAGAGGATAGGTCACGTTGGGAGATATCCCCTAGGGTGGATAAGACGCTCACACGTTTGTCAAAAAAGGTGGCACTGCCGTCTTAGGATACGGCCACCTTGAAGGAGCCTGCTGATAAAAAGCAGGAGGCTATCCTGAAGTCTGTATATACACACTCAGGTTCTATACTGAGACCTGCAATTGCCTCAGCATAAATAGTGCTGCTGCAGCGTGGTCTGATACCCTGTCAGATAATATTAATACCCTAGACAGGGATAATATTTTGCTAACATAGAGCATATTAAAGACGTCGCCTTATATATGAAGGATGCACAGAGGGATATTTGCCGACTGGCATCCAGAATTAATGCAATGTCCATTTTGCCAGGAGGGTATTAGAAACCCGGCAGTGGACAGGTGATGCTGCCTTTAAAAGGCACATGGAGATTCTGCCTTATAAGGGTGAGGAATTGTTTGGGGATGGTCTCTGGGACCTCGTATCCACAGCAACAGCTGGGAAGAAATTTTTTTACCTCAGGTTCCTCACAGCCTAAGAAAGTACCGTATTTTCAGGTACAGTCCTTTCGGCTTCAGAAAAGCAAGCGGGTCAAAGGCGCTTCCTTTCTGCACAGAGGCAAGGGAAGAAGGAAAATGCTGCACCAGACAGCCAGTTCCCAGGATCAAAAATCTTCCCCCGCTTCCTCTGAGTCCACCGCATGACGCTGGGGCTCCACAGGTGGAGACAGGTGCGGTGGGGGCGCGTCTCGGGAACTTCAGGGACCAGTGGGCTTGCCCACAGGTGGATCCCTAGGTTCTGCAAGTAGTATCACAGGGATACAGGCTGGAGTTCGAGGCGACTCCCCCTCGCCGTTACCTCACATCAGCCTTGCCTGCTGCCCTCGGAGAAAGGTAGTACTGGCGGCAATTCACAAGCTGTACTTCCAGCAGGTGAAATCAAGGTACCCCTCCTTCAACAAGGCCGGGGTTACTATTCCAAAATGTTGTGGTACCGAAACCAGACGGTTCGGTGAGACCCATTCTAAAATTGAAATCCTTGAACACTTATATACAAAGGTTCAAGTTCAAAATGGAATCGCTCAGGGCGATTATTGCAAGCCTGGAGAATTTCATGGTATCACTGGACATCAAGGATGCTTACCTGCATGTCCTTATTTACCCTCTTCACCAGGAGTACCTCAAAATTGTAGTACAGGATTGTCATTACCAATTCCAGACGTTGCCGTTGGTCGGCACCGAGGTATTTACCAAGGTAATGGCCGAAATAATTATCCCGTACTTGGACGATCTCCTTATAAAGGCGAGGTCCAGGGAGCAGTTGTTCGTCGGAGTAGCACTATCTCGGGAAGTGCTACACCAGCACGGCTGGATTCTGATTATTCCAAAGTCGCAGCTGGTTCCTATGACGCGTCTACTGTTCCTGGGTATGGTTCTGGACACAGAACAGGATAAAAATGTGTTTCTCCCTGGGGAGAATTCCAAGGAGTTGTTGTCTCTAGACAGAGACCTCCTAATACAAATACAGGTGTCGGTGCATCAATGCACGCGAGCCCTGGGAAAGATGGTAGCTTCTTACGAAGAAATTCCATTCGCCAGGTCCCATGCAAGAATCTTCCAGTGGGATCTGTGGGACAAGTGGTCCGGGTCGCATCTTCAGATGCATCGGCGGATAACCCTGTCTCCAAGGGCCAGGGTGTCGCTGTTGTGGTGGCTGCAGAGTGCTCATCTTCTAGGGGGCCGCAGATTCGGCATACAGGACTGGGTCCTGGTGACCACGGATGCCAGCCTTCGAGGCTGGGGGGGCAGTCACACAGGGAAGAAACTTCCAAGGCTATGGAAAAGTCAGGAGACTTCCCTACACATAAATATTCTGGAACTAAGGGCCATTTACAATGCCCTAAGCCAGGCTAGACCTCTGCTTCAACACCGGCCAGTGCTGATCCAGTCAGACAACATCACGGCGGTCGCTCATGTAAACCGACAGGGCGGCACAAGAAGCAGGATGGCGATGGCAGAAGCCACAAGGATTCTCCGATGGGCGGAAAATCATGTGTTAGCACTGTCAGCAGTGTTCGTTCCCGGCGTGGACAACTGAGAAGCAGACTTTCTCAGAAGACACGACCTCCACCCGGGAGAGTGGAGACTTCATCCAGAAGTCTTCCAAATGTTTGTACACCGTTGGAAAAGGCCACAGGTGGACATGATGGCGTCTCGCCTCAACAAACAGTTACAAAGATATTGCGCCAGGTCAAGGGACCCTCAGGCGATAGCTGTGGATGCTCTGGTAACACCGTGGGTGTACCAGTCGGTGTATGTGTTCCCTTCTCTGCCTCTCTTACCCAGGGTAATGAGAATAATAAGAAGGAGAGGAGTAAGAACTATACTCATTGTTCCGGGTTGGCCAAGAAGAGCTTGGTACCCAGAACTCCAAGAAATGATCTCAGAGGACCCATGGCCTCTGCCGCTCAGACAGGACCTGCTGCAGCAGGGGGCCTGTCTGTTCCAAGACGTACCGCGGCTGCGTTTGACGGCATGGCGGTTGAACGCCGGATCCTGAAGGAAATGGACATTCCGGAGGAAGTTATCCCTACGCTATTTAAAGCTAGGACAGAAGTGAACGCAAACCATTATCACCGCATATGGCGGAAATATGTTGCGTGGTGTGAGGCCAGGAAGGCCCCAAAGGAGAAATTTCAGCTGGGTCGATTTCTGCACTTCCTACAGTCAGAGGTGCCTATGGGCCTAAAATTGGGTTCCATGAAGGTCCAGATTTCGGCTCTATCGATTTTCTTCCAAAATAGAACTGGCTTCACTGCCTGAAGTTCAGACTTTTGTTAAGGGAGTGCTGCATAGTCAGCCCCCGTTTGTGCCTCAAGTGGCACCATGGGATCTCAACGTGGTGTTGGATTTCCTGAAGTCGCATTGGGTTGAGCCACTTAAATCCGTGGAGCTACAATACCTCACGTGGAAAGTGGTCATGCTGTGGGCCTTGGCGTCGGCCAGGCGTGTATCAGAATTGGCGGCTTTGTCATACAAAAGCCCTTATCTGTATTTTATATGGATAAGGCGGAATTGAGGACTCGTTCCCAATTCCTTCCTAAGGTGGTATCAGTTTTTCATGTGAACCAACCTATCGTGGTGCCTGCGGCTACTTGGGACTTGGAGGATTCCAAGTTACTGGACGTAGTCAGGGCCCTGAAAAGTATATGTTCCAGGACGGCTGGAGTCAGGAAAACTGACTCGCTATTTATCCTGTATGCACCCAACAAGCTGGGTGCTCCTGCTTCTAAGCAGACTATTGATCGCTGGATCTGTAGCACGATTCAACTTGCACATTCTGCGGCTGGACTGCCGCACCCTAAATCTGTAAAAGCCCATTCCACGAGGAAAGTGGGCTCTTCTTGGGCGGCTGCCCAAGGGGTCTCGCTTTACAACTTTGCAGAGCTGTTACTTGGTCGGGTTCAAACATTTTTGCAACAGTCTACAAGTTTGATACCCTGGCTGAGGAGGACCTAGAGTTCGCTCATTCGGTGCTGCAGAGTCATCCGCACTCTCCCGCCCGTTTGGGAGCTTTGGTATAATCCCCATGGTCCTTACAGAGTCCCAGCATCCACTTAGGACGTTAGAGAAAATAAGATTTTACTCACCGGTAAATCTATTTCTCGTAGTCCGTAGTGGATGCTGGGCGCTCATCCCAAGTGCGGATTGTCTGCAATACTTGTTTATAGTTATTGCCTAACTAAAGGGTTATTGTTGAGCCATCTGTTGAGAGACTCAGTTATATTTCATACTGTTAACTGGATATAGTATCACGAGTTATACGGTGTGATTGGTGTGGCTGGTATGAGTCTTACCCGGGATTCCAAATCCTTTCCTTATTGTGTCAGCTCTTCCGGGCACAGTATCCTAACTGAGGTCTGGAGGAGGGTCATAGTGGGAGGAGCCAGTGCACACCAGGTAGTCCTAAAGCTTTCTTTAGTTGTGCCCAGTCTCCTGCGGAGCCGCTATTCCCCATGGTCCTTACGGAGTCCCAGCATCCACTACGGACTACGAGAAATAGATTTACCGGTGAGTAAAATCTTATTATCTGTCCCTGAACACAGCCGCTGAGAGACAGGCTCAGGCAATGCACGGAGCCTGGGCAGGGGTAGGGTGTGTGTTTGCAGAAGCTGCTCTGTTTACTTATCGCTTCGCTTGTGTTACCTGTTAGCTCCCTGCATAGAGGTGTGGGTGGGGCAAGGGCCGGATTGCAGGCAGGACGGTCGGCCAGGACCACCCACGCTGCAGCAGACGTTGACCTAACAGCCGCTCCAGGTAGCAGAACAGTTGGTGTATTTTGTTATTTAGAAGGAGACAGCTTTGTCTCCGTCTGTAGAGAGTGGGCATGACAGACCATCATAGCACCGCCCCCAAATGGACATAATGCCGTGAAATTGCGGGTGTCTGGTGAAGGGGCGGGGCCTAATGCCATGAAGTCCCCATTCAGAGACCTGTTGCTGGGACAGGTAGTGCCCCCCTTCCCTTTCTCTCGCTTACCCACCTTTGCTCCCTGGCGCTATTATCTATCTCCCCCCTCCCTATCTGACACACTCTCTCTCTCTCAGTCCCCTCTCTCTCCCTGACATCCCCATCTCTCTGTCTCTCTCTCTCTCTCTCTGACACCCTTCCTCTCTTTTCTATTTACCTCTCTATCTTCCTCTCTCTCCCTGACACCCACTCTTTTGCTCTCTCACTCTTTGACACCTACTTGCTTTCTCTCTCCTCTGTCTCTCTATTACCCTCTTTCTCTCTGACAACCCCCCCCCCCCCCCTCTCTCCCTCTCTCCGGTGTAACACAAATAAAACAAAATAGCTTGTTTTTCCCATATCTGTGCATTTTAGGATTGATCACGGAATGCAGTTATCTAGGATTTAGGTTTTGGTCCAGTGTCTGTCTCCATACCATGCTCACCTTTCTCTCTCTCTCACGCCCCTTTCTCTCTCCCCCTCGCTCATTGCCTTCTCTCCCTCAATCTCATTCTTTCGATCTATCACGCCCTCTCTCTTTCTCCGTGACACCCCCTCTCTCTCCATGACACCCTCTTTCTGTCCACCTTTCTTTCTATCTCCCCTCGCTTTCTCTCTCTGTGACACCCTCTCTGTCTTTCCCTCACTTCTCTCTCTCTCCTGCTTCCTTTATTAGAGAGAGGGATTATCTTGTAACCTAAGATATGTCTCTGACGGTCACGGAAGAGTTTGGAGACATAGTAAGAGGCATAGCAGTGGCAGTGGTGGGGGGCCTCCACTAGCTTTAATCCCGCCATTGGCGGGGCTTCGTAGATGTTCTCATGAAATGGGTGGTGATGGCTATGGAGTTTGCATAAACTGGCGCAGGAAATAGCCGGGGATCTGGTTGCGTGACTTGTGTAACATACTCCATATATTCTTTGTTTACACAGAGTGCGTACATCTGAGCTAGTGGTGAAGGCACAGCACAGGAATGCTGCTATATCTTATCTGTCCTGCTTGTAATTCACAACTAAATTTGTACTATTGGTCTGTTTGGATTTACATCACCCTTTGTTATGTATTTAACCTACATATTAAGTTAAACTTTACATTGATAACCAATTGTATGTATGTACTTATATGTGTATGTAGATAGATAGATAGATAGATAGACAGACAGATACACATACATACATACATACATACATACATACATACATACATACAATTGGTCGGTGGCACTCCAATACTTGATAAATCATCATTCATAGGAACTGCCTACCTCAACGTTTCAGTGCTTTATTATTGAGTTTTTAAAATACACTAATAAATTGTTGAAGCATACAGTATCAACTTGTTCCTAGGAATTATTTATCAAAACAGTTATGTAAAGTATTGTGACTTTCCTCCTTACTGAGATCGCCTTTTATGGTGGAAAACATTTTCACATGCTGTTTAAAGCAGTACTTCTATTACTTTGTGTGTGATCTAATGATATTGGTAGGGCATAACACATTAAGTGCATCTGTAGCCAGGGCCGGTTCTACACCTTGTGGTCTTGTGGTGCCCAGTGCGAAAGTTTCCACTGGCGCCCCCCCCCCCCCCCCTGCGGCAAAACAGTTAGTGCGCGCCGGAGGCGCGTGGCAAAAAATAGGGGCATGGCTTCATAGGGGATGGGCGTGGCCACAGTTATGCCCCCAGTCAGTGCCAGATTAAGGTCCACATGGGCCTGGAGCTGAAATTTATGAAGGGCCTATTGTGTGCCTCGCCAGGAGGTGTGACAAGCGCTGTCCTATCTGTGCTATCTGTCCTATCTGTTCTATCTGTTCTATCTGTGCTATCTGTGCTATCTGTCCTATCTGTGCTATCTGTCCTATCTGTGCTATCTGTACTATCTGTCCTATCTGTGCTATCTGTGCTATCTGTCATAGCCACACCCACTTTTGAGCAGAAGAGAGCTCTCCGGGGACAGCCTGAGGCAGAACGATGTGCTGCAGCTTATACCACAGCAGCACAGAGGAGCCAGGAGAGCAAGGGTTACAGAGCATTTGCCCCTCACTTGCTGGTGTGTGGGTACTAGGGCTAATAAATACAATTATCCCATAGCACAGTCACATGTACATAGAACAATTACAAAGCTCTATCTCAGTCTCACTCAAAAACTTCAGTCAGAATTGAGAGAGGAATTAGGATTGCAGATGGGAGAAGTTGGGACTGTAGAGGGAGGAGTCAAGATTAAACAGTAAACCGCCCCCCCTAAAGAAAAGTCTTTTTCTCTAACGTCCTAAGTGGATGCTGGGACTCCGTAAGGACCATGGGGAATAGCGGCTCTGCAGGAGACTGGGCACAACTAAAGAAAGCTTTAGAACTACCTGGTGTGCACTGGCTCCTCCCACTATGACCCTCCTCCAGACCTCAGTTAGATTCTTGTGCCCGGCTGAGCTGGATGCACACTAGGGGCTCTCCTGAGCTCCTAGAAAGAAAGTATATTTTAGGTTTTTTATTTTACAGTGAGATCTGCTGGCAACAGACTCACTGCAGCGAGGAACTAAGGGGAGAAGAAGCGAACCTACCTAACTGGTGGTAGCTTGGGCTTCTTAGGCTACTGGACACCATTAGCTCCAGAGGGATCGACCGAATGGAACCGGCCATTGATGTTCGGTCCCGGAGCCGTGCCGCCGGCCCCCTTACAGAGCCAGAAGCAAGAAGAGTCCGGAAAATCGGCGGCAGAAGACATCAGTCTTCACCAAGGTAGCGCACAGTACTGCAGCTGTGCACCATTGCTCCTCATACACACTTCACACTCCGGTCACTGAGGGTGCAGGGCGCTGGGGGGGGCGCCCTGAGCAGCAATAAAAACACCTTGGCTGGCAAAAATATCACAATATATAGCCCCAGAGGCTATATATGTGATAAATACCCCTGCCAGAATTCATTAAAAAGCGGGAGAAAAGTCCGCGAAAAAGGGGCGGAGCTATCTCCCTCAGCACACTGTTTCCATTTTCTCTTCACAGTGCAGCTGGAAGACAGCTCCCCAGGCTCTCCCCTGTAGTTTTCAGGCTCAAAGGGTTAAAAAGAGAGGGGGGGGGCACTAAATTTAGGCGCAATATTGTTTATACAAGCAGCTATTGGGGGAAAAATCACTCAGTTATAGTGTTAATCCCTGCATTATATAGCGCTCTGGTGTGTGCTGGCATACTCTCTCTCTGTCTCCCCAAAGGACCTTGTGGGGTCCTGTCCTCAGTCAGAGCATTCCCTGTGTGTGTGCTGTGTGTCGGTACGGCTGTGTCGACATGTGGGATGAGGAAGGTTACGTGGAGGTGGAGCAGAGGCCGAAAATGGGATGTCGCCCCCTGTGGTGCCGACACCAGAGTGGATGGATAGGTGGAAGGTATTAACCGACAATGTCAACTCCTTACATAGAAGGCTGGATGACGTAAAACAGCTGTGGGACAGCCGGCTTCTCAGCCCGCGTCTGCCCAGGCGTCTCAAAGGCCATCAGGGGCTCAAAAAACGCCCGTTACCTCAGATGGCAGACACAGATGTCGACACGGAGTCTGGCTCCAGTGTCGACGAGGTTGAGACATATACACAATCCACTAGGAACATCCGTTACATGATCTCGGCAATAAAAAATGTGTTACACATTTCTGATATGAACCCAAGTACCACATAAAAGGGGTTTTATTTTTGGGGAGAAAAAGCAGCCAGTGTTTTGTTCCCCCATCAGATGAGTGAATGAAGTGTGTGAAGAAGCGTGGGTTCCCCCAATAAGAAACTGGTAATTTCTAAAAAGTTACTGATGGCGTACCCTTTCCCGCCAGAGGATAGGTCACGTTGGGAGATATCCCCTAGGGTGGATAAGACGCTCACACGTTTGTCAAAAAAGGTGGCACTGCCGTCTTAGGATACGGCCACCTTGAAGGAGCCTGCTGATAAAAAGCAGGAGGCTATCCTGAAGTCTGTATATACACACTCAGGTTCTATACTGAGACCTGCAATTGCCTCAGCATAAATAGTGCTGCTGCAGCGTGGTCTGATACCCTGTCAGATAATATTAATACCCTAGACAGGGATAATATTTTGCTAACATAGAGCATATTAAAGACGTCGCCTTATATATGAAGGATGCACAGAGGGATATTTGCCGACTGGCATCCAGAATTAATGCAATGTCCATTTTGCCAGGAGGGTATTAGAAACCCGGCAGTGGACAGGTGATGCTGCCTTTAAAAGGCACATGGAGATTCTGCCTTATAAGGGTGAGGAATTGTTTGGGGATGGTCTCTGGGACCTCGTATCCACAGCAACAGCTGGGAAGAAATTTTTTTACCTCAGGTTCCTCACAGCCTAAGAAAGTACCGTATTTTCAGGTACAGTCCTTTCGGCTTCAGAAAAGCAAGCGGGTCAAAGGCGCTTCCTTTCTGCACAGAGGCAAGGGAAGAAGGAAAATGCTGCACCAGACAGCCAGTTCCCAGGATCAAAAATCTTCCCCCGCTTCCTCTGAGTCCACCGCATGACGCTGGGGCTCCACAGGTGGAGACAGGTGCGGTGGGGGCGCGTCTCGGGAACTTCAGGGACCAGTGGGCTTGCCCACAGGTGGATCCCTAGGTTCTGCAAGTAGTATCACAGGGATACAGGCTGGAGTTCGAGGCGACTCCCCCTCGCCGTTACCTCACATCAGCCTTGCCTGCTGCCCTCGGAGAAAGGTAGTACTGGCGGCAATTCACAAGCTGTACTTCCAGCAGGTGAAATCAAGGTACCCCTCCTTCAACAAGGCCGGGGTTACTATTCCAAAATGTTGTGGTACCGAAACCAGACGGTTCGGTGAGACCCATTCTAAAATTGAAATCCTTGAACACTTATATACAAAGGTTCAAGTTCAAAATGGAATCGCTCAGGGCGATTATTGCAAGCCTGGAGAATTTCATGGTATCACTGGACATCAAGGATGCTTACCTGCATGTCCTTATTTACCCTCTTCACCAGGAGTACCTCAAAATTGTAGTACAGGATTGTCATTACCAATTCCAGACGTTGCCGTTGGTCGGCACCGAGGTATTTACCAAGGTAATGGCCGAAATAATTATCCCGTACTTGGACGATCTCCTTATAAAGGCGAGGTCCAGGGAGCAGTTGTTCGTCGGAGTAGCACTATCTCGGGAAGTGCTACACCAGCACGGCTGGATTCTGATTATTCCAAAGTCGCAGCTGGTTCCTATGACGCGTCTACTGTTCCTGGGTATGGTTCTGGACACAGAACAGGATAAAAATGTGTTTCTCCCTGGGGAGAATTCCAAGGAGTTGTTGTCTCTAGACAGAGACCTCCTAATACAAATACAGGTGTCGGTGCATCAATGCACGCGAGCCCTGGGAAAGATGGTAGCTTCTTACGAAGAAATTCCATTCGCCAGGTCCCATGCAAGAATCTTCCAGTGGGATCTGTGGGACAAGTGGTCCGGGTCGCATCTTCAGATGCATCGGCGGATAACCCTGTCTCCAAGGGCCAGGGTGTCGCTGTTGTGGTGGCTGCAGAGTGCTCATCTTCTAGGGGGCCGCAGATTCGGCATACAGGACTGGGTCCTGGTGACCACGGATGCCAGCCTTCGAGGCTGGGGGGGCAGTCACACAGGGAAGAAACTTCCAAGGCTATGGAAAAGTCAGGAGACTTCCCTACACATAAATATTCTGGAACTAAGGGCCATTTACAATGCCCTAAGCCAGGCTAGACCTCTGCTTCAACACCGGCCAGTGCTGATCCAGTCAGACAACATCACGGCGGTCGCTCATGTAAACCGACAGGGCGGCACAAGAAGCAGGATGGCGATGGCAGAAGCCACAAGGATTCTCCGATGGGCGGAAAATCATGTGTTAGCACTGTCAGCAGTGTTCGTTCCCGGCGTGGACAACTGAGAAGCAGACTTTCTCAGAAGACACGACCTCCACCCGGGAGAGTGGAGACTTCATCCAGAAGTCTTCCAAATGTTTGTACACCGTTGGAAAAGGCCACAGGTGGACATGATGGCGTCTCGCCTCAACAAACAGTTACAAAGATATTGCGCCAGGTCAAGGGACCCTCAGGCGATAGCTGTGGATGCTCTGGTAACACCGTGGGTGTACCAGTCGGTGTATGTGTTCCCTTCTCTGCCTCTCTTACCCAGGGTAATGAGAATAATAAGAAGGAGAGGAGTAAGAACTATACTCATTGTTCCGGGTTGGCCAAGAAGAGCTTGGTACCCAGAACTCCAAGAAATGATCTCAGAGGACCCATGGCCTCTGCCGCTCAGACAGGACCTGCTGCAGCAGGGGGCCTGTCTGTTCCAAGACGTACCGCGGCTGCGTTTGACGGCATGGCGGTTGAACGCCGGATCCTGAAGGAAATGGACATTCCGGAGGAAGTTATCCCTACGCTATTTAAAGCTAGGACAGAAGTGAACGCAAACCATTATCACCGCATATGGCGGAAATATGTTGCGTGGTGTGAGGCCAGGAAGGCCCCAAAGGAGAAATTTCAGCTGGGTCGATTTCTGCACTTCCTACAGTCAGAGGTGCCTATGGGCCTAAAATTGGGTTCCATGAAGGTCCAGATTTCGGCTCTATCGATTTTCTTCCAAAATAGAACTGGCTTCACTGCCTGAAGTTCAGACTTTTGTTAAGGGAGTGCTGCATAGTCAGCCCCCGTTTGTGCCTCAAGTGGCACCATGGGATCTCAACGTGGTGTTGGATTTCCTGAAGTCGCATTGGGTTGAGCCACTTAAATCCGTGGAGCTACAATACCTCACGTGGAAAGTGGTCATGCTGTGGGCCTTGGCGTCGGCCAGGCGTGTATCAGAATTGGCGGCTTTGTCATACAAAAGCCCTTATCTGTATTTTATATGGATAAGGCGGAATTGAGGACTCGTTCCCAATTCCTTCCTAAGGTGGTATCAGTTTTTCATGTGAACCAACCTATCGTGGTGCCTGCGGCTACTTGGGACTTGGAGGATTCCAAGTTACTGGACGTAGTCAGGGCCCTGAAAAGTATATGTTCCAGGACGGCTGGAGTCAGGAAAACTGACTCGCTATTTATCCTGTATGCACCCAACAAGCTGGGTGCTCCTGCTTCTAAGCAGACTATTGATCGCTGGATCTGTAGCACGATTCAACTTGCACATTCTGCGGCTGGACTGCCGCACCCTAAATCTGTAAAAGCCCATTCCACGAGGAAAGTGGGCTCTTCTTGGGCGGCTGCCCAAGGGGTCTCGCTTTACAACTTTGCAGAGCTGTTACTTGGTCGGGTTCAAACATTTTTGCAACAGTCTACAAGTTTGATACCCTGGCTGAGGAGGACCTAGAGTTCGCTCATTCGGTGCTGCAGAGTCATCCGCACTCTCCCGCCCGTTTGGGAGCTTTGGTATAATCCCCATGGTCCTTACAGAGTCCCAGCATCCACTTAGGACGTTAGAGAAAATAAGATTTTACTCACCGGTAAATCTATTTCTCGTAGTCCGTAGTGGATGCTGGGCGCTCATCCCAAGTGCGGATTGTCTGCAATACTTGTTTATAGTTATTGCCTAACTAAAGGGTTATTGTTGAGCCATCTGTTGAGAGACTCAGTTATATTTCATACTGTTAACTGGATATAGTATCACGAGTTATACGGTGTGATTGGTGTGGCTGGTATGAGTCTTACCCGGGATTCCAAATCCTTTCCTTATTGTGTCAGCTCTTCCGGGCACAGTATCCTAACTGAGGTCTGGAGGAGGGTCATAGTGGGAGGAGCCAGTGCACACCAGGTAGTCCTAAAGCTTTCTTTAGTTGTGCCCAGTCTCCTGCGGAGCCGCTATTCCCCATGGTCCTTACGGAGTCCCAGCATCCACTACGGACTACGAGAAATAGATTTACCGGTGAGTAAAATCTTATTATCTGTCCCTGAACACAGCCGCTGAGAGACAGGCTCAGGCAATGCACGGAGCCTGGGCAGGGGTAGGGTGTGTGTTTGCAGAAGCTGCTCTGTTTACTTATCGCTTCGCTTGTGTTACCTGTTAGCTCCCTGCATAGAGGTGTGGGTGGGGCAAGGGCCGGATTGCAGGCAGGACGGTCGGCCAGGACCACCCACGCTGCAGCAGACGTTGACCTAACAGCCGCTCCAGGTAGCAGAACAGTTGGTGTATTTTGTTATTTAGAAGGAGACAGCTTTGTCTCCGTCTGTAGAGAGTGGGCATGACAGACCATCATAGCACCGCCCCCAAATGGACATAATGCCGTGAAATTGCGGGTGTCTGGTGAAGGGGCGGGGCCTAATGCCATGAAGTCCCCATTCAGAGACCTGTTGCTGGGACAGGTAGTGCCCCCCTTCCCTTTCTCTCGCTTACCCACCTTTGCTCCCTGGCGCTATTATCTATCTCCCCCCTCCCTATCTGACACACTCTCTCTCTCTCAGTCCCCTCTCTCTCCCTGACATCCCCATCTCTCTGTCTCTCTCTCTCTCTCTCTGACACCCTTCCTCTCTTTTCTATTTACCTCTCTATCTTCCTCTCTCTCCCTGACACCCACTCTTTTGCTCTCTCACTCTTTGACACCTACTTGCTTTCTCTCTCCTTTGTCTCTCTATTACCCTCTTTCTCTCTGACAACCCCCCCCCCCCCCCTCTCTCCCTCTCTCCGGTGTAACACAAATAAAACAAAATAGCTTGTTTTTCCCATATCTGTGCATTTTAGGATTGATCACGGAATGCAGTTATCTAGGATTTAGGTTTTGGTCCAGTGTCTGTCTCCATACCATGCTCACCTTTCTCTCTCTCTCACGCCCCTTTCTCTCTCCCCCTCGCTCATTGCCTTCTCTCCCTCAATCTCATTCTTTCGATCTATCACGCCCTCTCTCTTTCTCCGTGACACCCCCTCTCTCTCCATGACACCCTCTTTCTGTCCACCTTTCTTTCTATCTCCCCTCGCTTTCTCTCTCTGTGACACCCTCTCTGTCTTTCCCTCACTTCTCTCTCTCTCCTGCTTCCTTTATTAGAGAGAGGGATTATCTTGTAACCTAAGATATGTCTCTGACGGTCACGGAAGAGTTTGGAGACATAGTAAGAGGCATAGCAGTGGCAGTGGTGGGGGGCCTCCACTAGCTTTAATCCCGCCATTGGCGGGGCTTCGTAGATGTTCTCATGAAATGGGTGGTGATGGCTATGGAGTTTGCATAAACTGGCGCAGGAAATAGCCGGGGATCTGGTTGCGTGACTTGTGTAACATACTCCATATATTCTTTGTTTACACAGAGTGCGTACATCTGAGCTAGTGGTGAAGGCACAGCACAGGAATGCTGCTATATCTTATCTGTCCTGCTTGTAATTCACAACTAAATTTGTACTATTGGTCTGTTTGGATTTACATCACCCTTTGTTATGTATTTAACCTACATATTAAGTTAAACTTTACATTGATAACCAATTGTATGTATGTACTTATATGTGTATGTAGATAGATAGATAGATAGATAGACAGACAGATACACATACATACATACATACATACATACATACATACATACATACATACAATTGGTCGGTGGCACTCCAATACTTGATAAATCATCATTCATAGGAACTGCCTACCTCAACGTTTCAGTGCTTTATTATTGAGTTTTTAAAATACACTAATAAATTGTTGAAGCATACAGTATCAACTTGTTCCTAGGAATTATTTATCAAAACAGTTATGTAAAGTATTGTGACTTTCCTCCTTACTGAGATCGCCTTTTATGGTGGAAAACATTTTCACATGCTGTTTAAAGCAGTACTTCTATTACTTTGTGTGTGATCTAATGATATTGGTAGGGCATAACACATTAAGTGCATCTGTAGCCAGGGCCGGTTCTACACCTTGTGGTCTTGTGGTGCCCAGTGCGAAAGTTTCCACTGGCGCCCCCCCCCCCCCCCCTGCGGCAAAACAGTTAGTGCGCGCCGGAGGCGCGTGGCAAAAAATAGGGGCATGGCTTCATAGGGGATGGGCGTGGCCACAGTTATGCCCCCAGTCAGTGCCAGATTAAGGTCCACATGGGCCTGGAGCTGAAATTTATGAAGGGCCTATTGTGTGCCTCGCCAGGAGGTGTGACAAGCGCTGCGGCGGTGTGACCAGTGTGGTGTGGTTTACAAAGTGGGTGTGGCCTGTGCTGTGTGTGTCGCTATCCCCATGGAGGTCATAGCTAGTGCCTACCTTCAACTTTTTAAGTGAAGATATAACAACAAAAAGTTTGTGACCATATATACAGATCCATCTGTGACCGCCATATGATACAGACAGCATCACAGTGACCACCATATAATACAGAGACCATTGCAGTGACCGCCATATGACACAGAAAGCTTTACAGTGTCGCCATATGATACAGAGAGTATTGCAGTGAACATCATATAATACCAAGAGCATCGCAATGACTGCCACATAAAAAAGATAGAGTAACAGTGTCCACATTAGAGAGCATCCCAGTGACTAACATGTAATACACAAAGCATTCAAATGACCTCCACACACTAAAGAACATTACAATAAATGCCATATTATATAGAGAGCTCCAACCACCACCATAAAATACAAAGGACACCACTCCCATGGGGTAAAACTGAGAGGAGATGACTTTGAGGGGACGAGTGTGAGGATAGGAACAGAGATCTGAGGCATAGGTAGTCTAGGAGATTGCTAGACTGGGTGTTGCTATAGATGTGAGCAGGTCTCTGGATGAAATGACACTGTGTAGAGGTGAAAGTCTCTGGATGAAAGGATAGAATGTAGGGATGATGGTACCTGGATGTATGGACAGGGTGAGGGTACCTGGGTGTAGGAACAGGGTGTGGGTACTGGGATGCAGGGACATGGTGTAGGGGTGAGGGTACCTGGATGTAGGAACAGGGTGTGGGTACTGGGATGCAGGGTCAGGGTGTAGGGGTGAGGGTACCTGGATGCAGGAACAGGGAGTGAGTACTGGGATGCAGGGACAGGGTGTAAGGGTGAGGGTACCTGGATGCAGGAACAGGGTGTGGTACTGGGATGCAGGGACAGGGTGTAGGGGTGAGGTTATTGGGATGCAGGGAGAGGATGTAAGGGTGAGGGTATCAGGATACAGCGACAGATTGCAGGGTTAATGGTACCTGGATGGAGGGACAGGGTGTAGGGGTGACTGTATTTAGATGTAGGGACAGGGTGTAGGGGTGAGGGTACCTGGATGTAGGAACAGGGTGTGGGTACTGGGATGCAGGGACAGGGTGTAGGGGTGAGGGTACCTGGATGTAGGAACAAGGTGTGGGTACCTGGATGTAGGAACAGGGTGTGGGTACTGGGATGCAGGGTCAGGGTGTAGGGGTGTGGGTACTGGGATGCAGGGACAGGGTGTAGAGGTGAGGGTACTGGGATGCAGGGTCAGGGTGTAGGGGTGTGGGTACTGGGATGCAAGGACAGGGTGTAGGGGTGAGGGTACCTGGATGTAGGAACAAGGTGTGGGTACCTGGATGTAGGAACAGGGTGTGTGTACTGGGATGCAGGGTCAGGGTGTAGGGGTGAGGGTACCTGGATGTAGGAACAGGGTGTGGGTACTGGGATGCAGGGACAGGGTGTAGGGGTGAGGGTACCTGGATGTAGGAACAAGGTGAGGGTACCTGGATGTAGGAACAGGGTGTGGGTACTGGGATGCAGGGTCAGGGTGTAGGGGTGAGGGTACCTGGATGCAGGAACAGGGAGTACTGGGATGCAGGGACAGGGTGTAGGGGTGAGGTTATTGGGATGCAGGGAGAGGATGTAAGGGTGAGGGTATCAGGATACAGCGACAGATTGCAGGGGTAATGGTACCTGGATGGAGGGACAAGGTGTAGGAGTTATGGTATCTGGATGCAGGAACAGGGTGTAGGGATGACTGTATTTAGATGCAGGGACAGGGTGTATGGGTGACGGTACCTGGATGCAGGTACAGGGAGTAGAGGTGAGTCTATCAGGACGTAGGGACAGGGTGCAGGGGTGATGGTACCGGGATGCAGGGACATGATCTAGGGGTGACGGTAGCTGGAAGCAGGGACAAGGTATGGGGGTGAAATAAATGGAGGGACAATACAAAGCTCCTATAGATCACCCTGATAAGTGCCATAGGCTGCCTGTGCACAGCTACGTGTAGTGGTTTAACTCAGACCATCATGTTAGAGGGTCCCCGGACAAATGACTAGGGAAACTGAAGCACCTCTGATAATTGGGCTCTTACCCACTCTGCCAGCAGCAGGTGGTCTTTGCAAGAGCTCAGGAATTCCTTTCCTGGGAAGATATCTAAATTCTCAGATGGCAGATTGGGTTGCCCAGGGCTGCTCCAGGGTCGTCCACTGAGGTCAGTGTCAGACTGGGGCATCAAGGGCCCACAGAGGAATGCAATGGCAGGGGCCCACTGAAGGGACATAACCAGCCTTAGGTAAGTGTGGCCATCAATAGGAGGGGTGTGGTCAACCCACATTATAATATAAATAATCTGTGCCCCTTAAATTAGATTAACATTAATCCATGCCCCTTTTACTAAAATATCATTAATCTGTTCCCCCTTAAAAAAATATCAATAATCGGTGCCCCTTTTAATAGATTAGCAATAATACACGAGGCAGTATGTAATGCTGTCCGAGTTTGCTGGACGTGCAGGTTGCCGGCCAAACTCGGACGTTTTTCTGAAGGGGCAATCACTAAGGCATGGTTTTGCCTTGTAAATGAATGCCCCTTTAAAAAAACATTCAACTTTGGCCGGCAACCTGCACATCCAGCGAACTCGGACGACCTTACATCCCTCCCATAGTTTACACATAACGGGAAGAATACAATTGCAAGTGATATTCTCATTCCCGCAAATTAGTACTTTATGCCTGCTGCGACTTGTACAATTTTGTAAGCAGCGTTTTGGGTCTGCGTGCAAAATTGTTAAAATTCGGGGTGGGAGTGTGCCATGAATGGTGCAAGATGCAGTGCCATTACTGCCGTCTCCACACCACTACAACAGGCAACTTGCACCGTTAGCCCGCAGTAGGACTGACCCCTAAGCTAGAGATAGATAGTGTACATAGATAGTATACATATACATGGTGTACATAAACATAGTTAACATACCTAGATTAAGGGGGGAATTCAATTGTTGCTCCATTTGGGCACGCTGAGCCGCGGGAAGATACATTTCAGCTCGTAGCCGGCAGTGTGGCAAGCTGAAGTGTGTGAAAAGTGACCCATTTCAGCGTGCAAACAGCACCTTTCATGTCACGTCCAGCATTTTGGGTGGGTTTAGCAATTTTATGTGTCTAAACCTGGCCTGTCTGGGCGAGATTAGTGAATTAAAAATAAAACTATTGAATTGCGCCCCGCGATCTCCCATCATTTTAGATGGGAGAATGGGTGTGCAAAACAATTTAAATCTCCTCCAGTGTACATATACAGTATCCATATGTATAGTATATGTGCATATACATGGTATGGGATGCAGTCACTGGGATCCCGGCAGCCGGTCACGCAGCCACAACCCCACAGTATACATGTACAGTATATATACAGCAGGGATTGGCAATGTCCAGCCCTCCAGGTGCTGTGGAATTAAATATCTCAGCATGTCCTTTAACAGTTATAGTTTGCCCTAACAGCAAATCTGTGGCAATGCATACTGGGATGTACAGTTAAACTGTAGCTGGAGTGCTGAACATTGCCTACCCGATATACAGTGTACATATATATATATATATATATACCTATACATTATGCATATGTATACATCGGATCAGTACGAGATCCCGGCGGTCAGAAGACCAACGCTGGGAGCCCAACAGCCGGGATCCCGACGGCGAGTGCAGTGTGTCTGCTCACCACGCTTCGGGCCCGGTGGCGACCTCTGGTCGCCACAGGGTTCTGCTCCCCTCCGGGTGGTGGCGGGGACCACCACCCAAGAGGGGTAACCAGCCGGCGGACGGGAATCCTACCGCCAGTATTTCAGCTGGTGTCGGGATTCCAGCGACGGTACCTTGACCGCTGGGATCCAGACAGGCGGTCAATTGACTGCCTCCGGTATACATAGTAGTATATGGGGATACGTTCAGCATGCTGGTGGTCAGGATGCTGTCACTCCAAATCCTGGTGCCAGAATCCCGACATGCGGCCGGAACTCCATCATGACTTGAAATACTGACGCTGGAATCAAGATCGTAAGTATGCTGGGGACTCTTAGGGTTAGGTCATGGAGGGAGGGGCTAGGTTTAGGAGCCACCGGGGAGGGTTAGGCTGCAGGGGGGCTGTGAGAAGGGGGGGTTAGGTTTACGCACCACTGGGGAGGGTTAGGGTTAGGCTGCGGGGAGGGAGGGTTAGGGGGGTTGGTGGGGAAGGCAAGTATAGTTACCGAACCCCTGTCGACGTCTTCTCCATCGGGATGTCGCTGTCAGTTTTATGACTGCCGGCATCCCAAACGCCGGTAAAATGTATCACACCCAGCATATGTTTGCAGCGTACATAAACATTATCTACAGTATACATAGAATGCATGTTTACATTTACATAGCATAAATACCAATACAAAATACATATACATAGTACAGTATGCATACACACATATAGTATATGGGGGTCATTCCGAGTTGTTCGCTCGCAAGCGGATTTTAGCAGATTTGCTCATGCTAAGCCGCCGCCTACTGGGAGTGAATCTTAGCATCTTAAAATTGCGAACGATGTATTCGCAATATTGCGATTACACACCTCGTAGCAGTTTCTGAGTAGCTCCAGACTTACTCGGCATCTGCGATCATTTCACTGCTTGTCGTTCCTGGTTTGACGTCACAAACACACCCAGCGTTCGCCCAGACACTCCTCCGTTTCTCCGGCCACTCCTGCGTTTTTTCCGGAAACTGTAGCGTTTTTTCCCACACGCCCATAAAACGGCCTGTTTCCGCCCAGTAACACCCATTTCCTGTCAATCACATTACGATCGCCAGAACAATGAAAAAGCCGTGAGTAAAATTCCTAACTGCATAGCAAATTTACTTGGCGCAGTCGCAGTGCGAACATTGCGCATGCGCATTAAGCGGAAAATCGCTGCGATGCGAAGATTTTTACCGAGCGAACAACTCGGAATGAGGGCCTATATACCTATAAAAAGACTATATATAGTGTACATAGTGTGCCTGCAGATACAGTGTACATAGGGTGTAGTATAGTATGCCGGCAGCCAGGCTCCCGGCGGCCAGCATACCGGCACCGGGATCCTGACGGCCGGCATACTGACAGCTGGGCGAGAGCAAATGAGCACCTTGCGGGCTCGCTGCGCTCGCTACGCGTGTCACGCTATTTATTCTCCCTCCAGGGGGGTCGTGAATCCCCAAGAGGGAGACAAGTTGTCGGTATGCCGGGTGTCGGTATACTGTGCGCCAGGATCCCAACAGCCGGCAAACTGAATACCACCCTGTACATATATAGAGTATGTGTATATATATATCTGCATGCACATGGAGCTGCTCTCATCTAGTGTGGCTCTATCGTATAGGTGCACTCCCGGCGGGACTAGGCGATCCGGCCGCCTAGCCCCGCCGGGAGTGAACAGAGACGATCCCATTCTTGTGAATGGGGTGCGTGCGCATCACGGACGCGCCTGGGCGCAGACGGAGCCACGATTAGCGTGGCTCCATCTCTATGTTAAATATAGTTAAGCATGAAAGTGTGTCGGCACTCAATTCCACAGCTCTCCAATATTGCCTTGGTGCCCTCCCACGTGTTGCTCAATGAATAAAAACATATAAACAGGCTGATTTGTATATATATATATATTTACATGTAAGAGGGTGGCGGTGCATGTAATGCCTGCTGCCGTGCAGGTGTAGGTTCACCACTTACCAGGCGCCGCACTCTTTCACCTTCAGGTACCGGAACCTTCAACGGACCTGGCACTCAATTCCACAGCTCTCCAATATTGCCTGGGTGCCCTCCCACGTGTTGCTCAATGAATAAAAACATATAAACAGGCTGATTTGTTTATATATATATATATATATATATATATATTTACACATATAGCACACAAACACATGGTATACACGTACATAGAATATACACACAGTATATACATATTATATATAGCAATACATACTGTAGAAAAGGCAGCCAGGAGGGAGGGGGTTACATAAGGGGCTGCTACATCCAGGGGATAAGGCTATAAGGAACATGTAAGCTCTGGGGAGAAGAGTGGGAGGGGCCTCGCTTATTACAGTGATTAGTCTGTACAGTGCTATACACATACAGTACACAGTGTGTGACACACTGACACTACACTTACCATTTGTGCCGTGTTAGTGTTGAGCTTCAGCCTGCAATTTCATGCAGAGTCAGACTAGCAAGCCTCCTGTCTGGGAAGGGTGTGGGGTTGTCTGTGCTCCGATTGGCTGAGTGACTGAGTGATGTGTCACTCTGCCAATCGGAGCACAGCAGACACTGCTGGGGAGTTCCTCAGCGTTACATTAGCAGGCCAGCCGCCAGTCCACTGTACGCAGCACAGCAGCAGCTGCTGAAGTAGTGACTGCTGTATACAGCTTCACTCTGACAGTCATCAGCCGACCCTGCCTTGGCCACGCCCCCCGATGATAGTGGGCGGGGTTAGAGCCGGGAACTGGGAGCTCACTGGGGATTTATCCAACTGTTAGCAGACGATCGTGGGGACGGGGATTCGGACGGGTGGGAGGGGGGCATGATAATGTCAGGTGTATTCGGGGGAGAAACGGCAGTTACAGATAGGCCTTTGGGTTGGGGTCGTGTGGGCCTATTTACAATGGGGGGCCTGGAGCTGCAGCTCCATCCGCCCCATTGTTAATCCGGCCCTGCCCCCAGTAGCTGTGCCCCCAGATTTGCCCCAAGTAGTTGTGCCCCCCCAGTTGATTTGTCCCCAGTAGATTTTCCCCCTGTAGCTATACCGCCAGTAGATTTGCCCCAGTAGTTGTGCCCCCTATAGCTATGCCCCCAGTAGTTGTGCCCTCTGTTGCTGTGCCCCCTGTTGCTCTGCCCCCAGTAGTTGTGGCCCCTGTAGCCATGCCCCAAGTAGATTTGCCCCAGTAGTTGTGCCCCCTGTTGCTTTGCCCCAGTAGTTGTACCCTCTGTTGCTGTGCTCCCTGTTGCTTTGCCCCCAGTAGTTGTGCCCCCTGTCGCTGTGCCCCTTAGTAGCCACTTACAAACACATACAAAAATAAAACAAACCAATACTTACCACTGCCCCACTCCTGCTTTCCGACCGCTGCTGCTGCTGCTCCATCTGGCCTCCCGCGGCTCCTCTCTATGGGAGAGACGTTATGATGTCTCTCCCATAGCAGCGCCGCACAGACACTAGAGGTCAATAATGACCTCTAGTGTCTGTCACTGGAGCCGGCTGCAGTGGACGCCCACACAGCCCACAGCATCTGCTGCAGCTGGGGAGTGGGGTGCGGGTAGGCGGCGGTGCCTGCGGGGTGACTGCGGCCGTGCCCCCAGGCCGCAGCGTACATATGTAACGAAGAGCTCTAAATTTTCTATAGTTCTTCTTACTAACAGCCAGCAGAGTGCGTGGGTAAAATCCCTTTGTTTTTCTTGTCTAGAGTAACCCCCTCCCGCAGCACCTGAGGAATGTTACCAGCTTGATTAGAGCAGTTTGCCATTATTTATTGCAGTTCAGTGAGGCATAGATGGAGCCAGCATTAGGAGGGCATGCTGGGTCCTGTAGTGCCATTTGGAGGATACAGGGGTGCCTCCAGGTAACCTAGCTCTCAATCTGGATATGTTTTGTATGTGCCATTATCATGTGGCCGTACATTAAGCAATTATATGACCCATAGTGGATGTAATTATTATTATTATTATGCTGTATGTGAGTTTGGGGAGTGGTACCCCCCAGGTCTGGTGTGACTGGGCTACCTTGGGGTAGCGCGCCATTATTTTTATTTAGCACTTGTGTAACACTCCCTATTTTTCCACTAATATTACTCTTTAGAGTATTTTATTAACACCCTTACTTTGTATCACTTTTTAACACATAGCTTCTGCTTCTTTCTTATTAACACATATTAACACTATAGTATCTCAATGGTGTGCTGCCCTGAGATGGTCGGGCCTGAGCCGACTTTGTGGGGTCCTGCTTAGTTAGGGACCTCCAGTAATAGACCAGCCGTGAAGTGGCCTGGAGGCTTATCATATCTTTTGCAAAACATATGTAACGAAGAGCTCTAAATTTTCTATTATTACATAGTATATAGTTCTTCTTACTAACAGCCAGCAGAGTGCATGGGTAAAATCCCTTTGTTTTTCTTGTCTAGAGTAACCCCCTCCCGCAGCGCCTGAGGAATGTTACCAGCTTGATTAGAGCAGTTTGCCATTATTTACTGCTTGCCCCCACCAAGAACCGCTCCTGTCTGTAGCCTATACCTGGGTTGTGTAGTACGAACTAGCAGGGCCGTAACTACATGTGGGTGAAGTGTGCTTTGCACACAGCGCACTTTAGCTGAGAGCGCATCCTGCACTCTGACCCCCGAATGGCCGCAGTACACCTGCAGCAGCGCTGTCCGCTCTAAGCAACGCCAGTGGCAGATTTATTTTATTTTTTATAATAAATCAAAGCCGCCCCCTCTTACCCGTCACCAAGACAGCCTCCTACTGTTGTGTGGCACCTTGAGCTCCGCCTCCAACAAAGATCCCTGGCCAATGACGGTGGGGGTGAGTGAGCCAACGACTGACCCATGTCAGGCTGCGGCATGGACTTGACGTGTGTCCGGGAATCGGGACAGAGGAGGAGGACAGAAGAGGCTTCAGCAAAGAGTAGGTAGCGGTCTCTTCATGCCCACATCCTCCCCCTGTGATCAACCCCCTCCAGAGCAGCCGCATCTATAGTATCATACATAATGTACGGTAATGTATGTAGCAGTGCGCTCAGCTCCGTCCCTGCTCAGCACACCACTACATACATTACCTTAAAGTCTCCGCTCCCTCCCGGCTCACTCATCCACCTCCGGCTGCCGGCAGCGCTGCGGCTGTGTGCCCGCGTTCTCCGCCCCCTCCCACCTCACTCATCCACCTCCGGCTGCATCCATTACAGTGGGTAGCGCTGCGGCTGTATGTCTCCGGCTGCAAGTTGAGATCTGCAGCACTCCCTCCTTCCCAGGCAGCTTGGCCCCGCCACCTCCTTCTCTTCCACACCTGGATGACTGGGTTCCGTGGTCCCTCATTGACAAGCAGGGCTCCCTGCAAGGTAAAAACAAACACGCACATACACTCTGTTTGTCTCTCCCCCTCTCTCTCCCACCCCCTCTCTCTGTCTCCTTCCCACTACTTACTTTCTTTCTCCCAACCATATCACTCTCTCGCGCGACTCTACCTGCCGTAATGTGTAAAAAGGGGGACAATGTCTGCCGTAATGTGTAAAAAGGGCACGCTGTCCGCCGTAATGTGTAAAAAGGAGGCGCTGTCTGCCGTAATGTGTAAAAAGGGCACGCTGTCTGCTGTAATGTGCAAAAAGGGGACTCTGTCTGCCGTAATGTGTAAAAAAGGGGATGCTGTCTGCCGTAATGTGTAAAAAGTGGACGCTGTCTGCCGTAATGTGTAAAAAGGGGACACTGTCTGCCGTAATGTGTAAAAAGGGCACGCTATCCGCCATAATGTGTAAAAAGGAGGATGCTGTCTGCCGTAATGTGTAAAAAGGGGACGCTGTCTGCCGTAATGTGTAAAAAGGGGACGCTGTCTGCCGTAATGTGTAAAAAATGGGACGCTGTCTGCCGTAATGTGTAAAAAGGGGACGCTGTCTGCCGTAATGTGTAAAAAAGGGCATACTGTCCGCCGTAATGTGTAAAAAGTGGACGCTGGCTGCCGTAATGTGTAAAAAGGGGACGCTGTCTGCCGTAATGTGTAAAAAGGAGGCGCTGTCTGCCTTAATGTGTAAAAAGGGGACGCGGTCTGCCGTAATGTGTAAAAATAAGATTTTAAACCTACCGGTAAATCTTTTTCTCCTAGTCCGTAAAGGATGCTGGGGACTCCGTAAGGACCATGGGGTATAGACGGGCTCCGCAGGAGACATGGGCACTATAAAGAACTTTTAGTATGGGTGTGCACTGGCTCCTCCCTCTATGCCTCTCATCCAGACCTCAGTTAGAGAACTGTGCCCAGAGGAGATGGACAATATGAGGAAAGGATTTTGTTAATCTAAGGGCAAGATTCATACCAGCCCACACCAATCATACCATATAACCTGGAATATACGCAACCAGTTAACAGTATGAACAAAAAACAGTATCAGTCAAAGACCGATTCCAACTGTAACATAACCCTTATGTAAGCAACAACTATATACAAGTCTTACAGATTTAATCCGCACTGGGACGGGCGCCCAGTATCCTCTACGGACTAGGAGAAAAAGATTTACCGGTAGGTTTAAAATCTTATTTTCTCTGGCTGGGTCCACAGGATTATCCACAGGATAACATTGGGATATTGTCGAGCGACAGCGAAAATGGCACCAACACGGTCACGAGCTTTCTGGCCTCCCAGGATGCATTGGAGCCTCCACTATATAGTCCCGCCCACTGACTCAGTCAGATCAGTTTTTTGCTTGGTGCAGCAGGAAGCCGCATGGTCACAGGGCTGCTGTGAAAGCAGCCTCAAGTTTTCATTACTTTATTTTTATAGACTTACTGTTTTGGTTTGAGCGACTTCTCTTAACAGCGTCTTAAACGTGTATTAGAAAGAGTCGCTCCAACAACTCCCCACCGGGTCGCAACAACGCTTACCTTCGCGGTACAGTGCTGTCTCGACGGGCGTCTGTGTCGGATGTTCTAGCAGGTCCAGCAGACGTTACCAGGCTGTGGCCGGAGCATGGGGAGACAGTGAGTATATGGACTTCCTCTTACTAGAGGGGTCAGGACACAGCTACGCTGATTTGGTGGAGACTACAAACAGCGTGTTGATGCGCCGAACATCTCGAGTGTGACAGCGCTACGCTCCGGGGATCATAGGCGCCAGGACTAGGTGAGGCCGCGATCCTGGGAGTTTAAGTCAACAGGGGGTTTCAGACGCTCTCCTGACCGTCCCTCCTCCGAGTTCATGGCCAGTTCCCGTGGGTCTCTCGTTTCATGAACTGAATGACCTCACTTCCGGCTCAGACGCTACCACGAGGGTACTCGGTCGCAGCTTAGACGCTGCGGTTGTGTACCAAGAGCGGCAGTGTACACCAGTAGCGTCTGAATCCACTCAGCGTCTTTCGAGCGTCTTTGCTTGGATATGGAAGTGTGGTGAGTCTCCCTGTATCCCGCTCCCTGGAGGCAGGGTATACAGTACTAAAAATTCCTTCTACTTCTTAGTGTGCACTGTTAATTTTTAGTACCTATTGCATATGAGACCTGTATATTACTGTGTTTTCTGCATGTTATGTTGAAAAAGAACCAGTTAAACAGAAGTGCAATTTTCCTACTTATGTATAAGTTATTATGGAGGTTGTATTCTCATATGACAATGTCTAATGCTTTAACATGTGACTGACTGCTAGTATGTGTGCTGACTTTTCTGTGTAATGTCAGTCCTGTTCTGACCCTCAAATCAGGTGCACTGTGGTCAGATTGATTTCACCTCTATATACTGATTATAGGGTGTGGTTCAGTCACAAAATTGTGTAGTCAATATCAGAAAAAATTAGAGATGAGCGCCTGAAATTTTTCGGGTTTTGTGTTTTGGTTTTGGGTTCGGTTCCGCGGCCGTGTTTTGGGTTCGAACGCGTTTTGGCAAAACCTCACCGAATTTTTTTTGTCGGATTCGGGTGTGTTTTGGATTCGGGTGTTTTTTTCAAAAAACCCTAAAAAACAGCTTAAATCATAGAATTTGGGGGTCATTTTGATCCCATATTATTATTAACCTCAAAAACCATAATTTCCACTCATTTTCAGTCTATTCTGAATACCTCACACCTCACAATATTATTTTTAGTCCTAAAATTTGCACCGAGGTCGCTGGATGACTAAGCTAAGCGACCCTAGTGGCCGACACAAACACCTGGCCCATCTAGGAGTGGCACTGCAGTGTCACGCAGGATGGCCCTTCCAAAAAACACTCCCCAAACAGCACATGACGCAAAGAAAAAAAGAGGTGCAATGAGGTAGCTGTGTGACTAAGCTCAGCGACCCAAGTGCCCGACACAAACACCTGGCCCATCTAGGAGTGGCACTGCAGTGTCACGCAGGATGTCCCTTCCAAAAAACCCTCCCCAAACAGCACATGACGCAAAGAAAAAAAGAGGCGCAATGAGGTAGCTGTGTGAGTAAGATTAGCGACCCTAGTGGCCGACACAAACACCGGGCCCATCTAGGAGTGGCACTGCAGTGTCACGCAGGATGTCCCTTCCAAAAAACCCTCCCCAAACAGCACATGACGCAAAGAAAAATAAAAGAAAAAAGAGGTGCAAGATGGAATTGTCCTTGGGCCCTCCCACCCACCCTTATGTTGTATAAACAGGACATGCACACTTTAACCAACCCATCATTTCAGTGACAGGGTCTGCCACACGACTGTGACTGATATGACGGGTTGGTTTGGACCCCCACCAAAAAAGAAGCAATTAATCTCTCCTTGCACAAACTGGCTCTACAGAGGCAAGATGTCCACCTCATCATCATCCTCCGATATATCACCGTGTACATCCCCCTCCTCACAGATTATCAATTCGTCCCCACTGGAATCCACCATCTCAGCTCCCTGTGTACTTTGTGGAGGCAATTGCTGCTGGTCAATGTCTCCGCGGAGGAATTGATTATAATTCATTTTAATGAACATCATCTTCTCCACATTTTCTGGATGTAACCTCGTACGCCGATTGCTGACAAGGTGAGCGGCGGCACTAAACACTCTTTCGGAGTACACACTTGTGGGAGGGCAACTTAGGTAGAATAAAGCCAGTTTGTGCAAGGGCCTCCAAATTGCCTCTTTTTCCTGCCAGTATAAGTACGGACTGTCTGACGTGCCTACTTGGATGCGGTCACTCATATAATCCTCCACCATTCTTTCAATGTTGAGAGAATCATATGCAGTGACAGTAGACGACATGTCCGTAATCGTTGTCAGGTCCTTCAGTCCGGACCAGATGTCAGCATCAGCAGTCGCTCCAGACTGCCCTGCATCACCGCCAGCGGGTGGGCTCGGAATTCTGAGCCTTTTCCTCGCACCCCCAGTTGCGGGAGAATGTGAAGGAGGAGATGTTGACAGGTCGCGTTCCGCTTGACTTGACAATTTTGTCACCAGCAGGTCTTTGCACCCCAGCAGACTTGTGTCTGCCGGAAAGAGAGATCCAAGGTAGGTTTTAAATCTAGGATCGAGCACGGTGGCCAAAATGTAGTGCTCTGATTTCAACAGATTGACCACCCGTGAATCCTTGTTAAGCGAATTAAGGGCTGCATCCACAAGTCCCACATGCCTAGCGGAATCGCTCCCTTTTAGCTCCTTCTTCAATGCCTCCAGCTTCTTCTGCAAAAGCCTGATGAGGGGAATGACCTGACTCAGGCTGGCAGTGTCTGAACTGACTTCACGTGTGGCAAGTTCAAAGGGCATCAGAACCTTGCACAACGTTGAAATCATTCTCCACTGCACTTGAGACAGGTGCATTCCACCTCCTATATCGTGCTCAATTGTATAGGCTTGAATGGCCTTTTGCTGCTCCTCCAACCTCTGAAGCATATAGAGGGTTGAATTCCACCTCGTTACCACTTCAGATGATGGCAGGGCAGGTTCAGTAGTTTTTGGTGGTGCTCCAGTCTTCTGTACGTGGTGCCTGTACGCCGAAAGTGTCCCGCAATTCTTCTGGCCACCGACAGCATCTCTTGCACGCCCCTGTCGTTTTTTAAAAAATTCTGCACCACCAAATTCAAGGTATGTGCAAAACATGGGACGTGCTGGAATTTGCCCATATTTAATGCACACACAATATTGCTGGCGTTGTCCGATGCCACAAATCCACAGGAGAGTCCAATTGGGGTAAGCCATTCTGCGATGATCTTCCTCAGTTGCCGTAAGAGGTTTTTAGCTGTGTGCGTATTCTGGAAAGCGGTGATACAAAGCGTAGCCTGCCTAGGAAAGAGTTGGCGTTTGCGAGATGCTGCTACTGGTGCCGCCGCTGCTGTTCTTGCGGCGGGAGTCCATACATCTACCCAGTGGGCTGTCACAGTCATATAGTCCTGACCCTGCCCTGCTCCACTTGTCCACATGTCCGTGGTTAAGTGGACATTGGGTACAACTGCATTTTTTAGGACACTGGTGAGTCTTTTTCTGACGTCCGTGTACATTCTCGGTATCGTCTGCCTACAGAAGTGGAACCTAGATGGTATTTGGTAACGGGGGCACACTGCCTCAATAAATTGTCTAGTTCCCTGTGAACTAACGGCGGATACCGGACGCACGTCTAACACCAACATAGTTGTCAAGGACTCAGTTATCCGCTTTGCAACAGGATGACTGCTGTGATATTTCATCTTCCTCGCAAAGGACTGTTGGACAGTCAATTGCTTACTGGAAGTAGTACAAGTGGGCTTACGACTTCCCCTCTGGGATGACCATCGACTCCCAGCAGCAACAACAGCAGCGCCAGCAGCAGTAGGCGTTACACGCAAGGATGCATCGGAGGAATCCCAGGCAGGAGAGGACTCGTCAGAATTGCCAGTGACATGGCCTGCAGGACTATTGGCATTCCTGGGGAAGGAGGAAATTGACACTGAGGGAGTTGGTGGGGTGGTTTGCGTGAGCTTGGTTACAAGAGGAAGGGATTTACTGGTCAGTGGACTGCTTCCGCTGTCGGCCCAAGTTTTTGAACTTGTCACTGACTTATTATGAATGCGCTGCAGGTGACGTATAAGGGAGGATGTTCCGAGGTGGTTAACGTCCTTACCCCTACTTATTACAGCTTGACAAAGGGAACACACGGCTTGACACCTGTTGTCCGCATTTCTGGTGAAATACTTCCACACCGAAGAGCTGATTTTTTTGGTATTTTCACCAGGCATGTCAACGGCCCTATTCCTCCCACGGACAACAGGTGTCTCCCCGGGTGCCTGACTTAAACAAACCACCTCACCATCAGAATCCTCCTGGTCAATTTCCTCCCCAGCGCCAGCAACACCCATATCCTCCTCATCCTGGTGTACTTCAACACTGACATCTTCAATCTGACTATCAGGAACTGGACTGCGGGTGCTCCTTCCAGCACTTGCAGGGGGCGTGCAAATGGTGGAAGGCGCATGCTCTTCACGTCCAGTGTTGGGAAGGTCAGGCATCGCAACCGACACAATTGGACTCTCCTTGTAGATTTGGGATTTCGAAGAACGCACAGTTCTTTGCGGTGCTACTGCTTTTGCCAGCTTGAGTCTTTTCATTTTTCTAGCGAGAGGCTGAGTGCCTCCATCCTCATGTGAAGCTGAACCACTAGCCATGAACATAGGCCAGGGCCTCAGCCGTTCCTTGCCACTCCGTGTGGTAAATGGCATATTGGCAAGTTTACGCTTCTCCTCCGACAATTTTATTTTAGGTTTTGGAGTCCTTTTTTTACTGATATTTGGTGTTTTGGATTTGACATGCTCTGTACTATGACATTGGGCATCGGCCTTGGCAGACGACGTTGCTGGCATTTCATCGTCTCGGCCATGACTAGTGGCAGCAGCTTCAGCACGAGGTGGAAGTGGATCTTGATCTTTCCCTAATTTTGGAACCTCAACATTTTTGTTCTCCATATTTTAATAGGCACAACTAAAAGGCACCTCAGGTAAACAATGGAGATGGATGGATACTAGTATACAATTATGGATGGACTGCCGAGTGCCGACACAGAGGTAGCTACAGCCGTGGACTACCGTACTGTACTGTGTCTGCTGCTAATATAGACTGGTTGATAAAGAGATGTAGTAGTAGTATGTATGTATAAAGAAGAAAGAAAAAAAAACCACGGGTAGGTGGTATACAATTATGGACGGACTGCCCAGTGCCGACACAGAGGTAGCTACAGCCGTGGACTACCGTACTGTACTGTGTCTGCTGCTAATATAGACTGGTTGATAAAGAGATGTAGTAGTAGTATGTATGTATAAAGAAGAAAGAAAAAAAAACCACGGGTAGGTGGTATACAATTATGGACGGAATGCCGAGTGCCGACACAGAGGTAGCTACAGCCGTGGACTACCGTACTGTACTGTGTCTGCTGCTAATATAGACTGGTTGATAAAGAGATGTAGTAGTAGTATGTATGTATAAAGAAGAAAGAAAAAAAAACCACGGGTAGGTGGTATACAATTATGGACGGACTGCCCAGTGCCGACACAGAGGTAGCTACAGCCGTGGACTACCGTACTGTACTGTGTCTGCTGCTAATATAGACTGGTTGATAAAGAGATGTAGTAGTAGTATGTATGTATAAAGAAGAAAGAAAAAAAAACCACGGGTAGGTGGTATACAATTATGGACGGACTGCCCAGTGCCGACACAGAGGTAGCTACAGCCGTGGACTACCGTACTGTACTGTGTCTGCTGCTAATATAGACTGGTTGATAAAGAGATGTAGTAGTAGTAGTATGTATGTATAAAGAAGAAAGAAAAAAAAACCACGGGTAGGTGGTATACAATTATGGACGGACTGCCCAGTGCCGACACAGAGGTAGCTACAGCCGTGGACTACCATACTGTACTGTGTCTGCTGCTAATATAGACTGGTTGATAAAGAGATGTAGTAGTAGTATGTATGTATAAAGAAGAAAGAAAAAAAAACCACGGGTAGGTGGTATACAATTATGGACGGACTGCCCAGTGCCGACACAGAGGTAGCTACAGCCGTGGACTACCGTACTGTACTGTGTCTGCTGCTAATATAGACTGGTTGATAAAGAGATGTAGTAGTAGTAGTATGTATGTATAAAGAAGAAAGAAAAAAAAACCACGGGTAGGTGGTATACAATTATGGACGGACTGCCGAGTGCCGACACAGAGGTAGCTACAGCCGTGAACTACCGTACTGTGTCTGCTGCGACTGGATGATAAATAATGATATAAAAAATATATATATATCACTACTGCAGCCGGACAGGTATATATTATATAATGACGGACCTGCTGGACACTGTCTGTCAGCAGAATGAGTTTTTTTATAGAATAAAAAAAAAAACACCACACAAGTGAAGTCACACGACGAGTGTTTAACTTTTTCAGGCAATCACAATATAGTATACTATACTACTAACTATACTGGTGGTCAGTGTGGTCAGGTCACTGGTCAGTCACACTGGCAGTGGCACTCCTGCAGCAAAAGTGTGCACTGTTTAATTTTAATAATAATATGTACTCCTGGCTCCTGCTATAACCTATAACTGGCACTGCAGTGCTCCCCAGTCTCCCCCACAATTATAAGATGTGTGAGCTGAGCACAGTCAGATACGAGTGTTTAACTTTTTCAGGCAATCACAATATAGTATACTATACTACTAACTATACTGGTGGTCAGTGTGGTCAGGTCACTGGTCAGTCACACTGGCAGTGGCACTCCTGCAGCAAAAGTGTGCACTGTTTAATTTTAATAATAATATGTACTCCTGGCTCCTGCTATAACCTATAACTGGCACTGCAGTGCTCCCCAGTCTCCCCCACAATTATAAGATGTGTGAGCTGAGCACAGTCAGATTTATACATAGATGATGCAGCACACTGGGCTGAGCAGTGCACACAGATATGGTATGTGACTGAGTCACTGTGTATCGTTTTTTTCAGGCAGAGAACGGATATATTAAATAAAACTGCACTGTCTGGTGGTCACTGTGGTCAGTCACTAGTAAACTCTGCACTCTCTACAGTTCTACAGTACTCCTAAGCTCCAGTAAATCAGGTCAATCTCTCTCTCTCTCTCTCTTCTAATCTAAATGGAGAGGACGCCAGCCACGTCCTCTCCCTATCAATCTCAATGCACGTGTGAAAATGGCGGCGACGCGCGGCTCCTTATATAGAATCCGAGTCTCGCGAGAATCCGACAGCGTCATGATGACGCTCGGGCGCGCTCGGGTTAACCGAGCAAGGCGGGAAGATCCGAGTCGCTCGGACCCGTGAAAAAAAACATGAAGTTCGTGCGGGTTCGGATTCAGAGAAACCGAACCCGCTCATCTCTAGAAAAAATGTCTGTGAGCGGCAAAAGTGATGAGGAGAATTTGTCAAGCACTCCTACAGCCCTAACATGCTTATCTTGTAAGTCAGGGGTAATTGATATGATTCAATTGGTCACTTATGAGGGTTTGTGTGCAAACTGTTTCGTTTTTCAGCGAAGTAAAAAACAGGAGTCAGTTCAACCTCCAGTAGAGCCACCATGGAATATGTTCGCAAAGACTCTGTCTTCAATAGCGGACAGGTTAGCTCCAGTAGCACCACCTCAAGGGTTAGGTTACACTATGAACCCATACATGCAGCTCCCTTCCTATGGTTTGGTTCCAGTAGCCTCTACAAGCAACCAAGGGGTAGGTAAGACTAAGACAGATACGTCTGTATGGCAGACTACACAAGAGGATACATCGGATGATGATGCGGAAACAATAGATTCAACTCCGTATGATGATCAGTCGCAGAGCTTTAGTTCAGATGATGTAGCTGAACTCATTAATGCAGTAAAGGCTGTGCTTTCTCTGGAAGAACCAGCCAAGACAGCGTTAAAAGCAAAAGCACCTGTATTCAAACGAACAAAGTCAGTGAAAGCTGAATTTCCAGCGTCAGAGGAGTTGACGGAAATGATGGATGAGTCTTGGGCAGCGCCCGGTAAAAAGTATAAGATTCCTAGGAGATGGGATTCTTATTATCCATTTCCTGCTGGAGATTGTTCGAAGAGAGAAGTTCCTCCAAAAGTAGATGCACATGTTCTGCGACTCGTGCACAAATCTGCTTTGCCACTGTCATCTACCTCTTTGAATGATGTCACAGACAGGAGGGTAGAGAGCCTATTGAAAAATATTTTTTCTCTTGTGGGTGCAGTGGTAAGACCTGCTATGGCTTCGGCCTGGGTAGCAAAGGCAATGGGCGAATGGATAGAGGAACTAGAGAATGACATCCCATCTCCTACTAGGGAGCAAGAGGATCGTCTTTGCCGTTTAAGACAATCTGCCCAGTATTTAGAAGAAGCAGCCATTGATGTAGGCACTGTTGCTTCTAAAGCTTCAGCCCTGGCAGTAGTCGCTCGCAGAGCAGTCTGGCTACGGACCTGGAAGGCAGATGCGGAGTCCAAGAAGGAATTGGAAGCATTGCCTTTCGTGGGTAATATATTATTTGGAAAACCTTTATCGGATATCCTAGAGTCAGAGGCTGAATCGAAGAAGGTCAGATTTCCGGCTACCTACAACCCTAAGTCCAAGGGTTTAAAATTTCGCTCATTTCGCTGGCAAAGCAAAGCGAAAGGTAAAGAGGAGCCTAAACAACCCCAGTTTAAATCCAGGGGTAGGAAGCAGTGGGCTAGCAAAAAGCCAGCTTCCAAACCTGAACAAAAGCCGTCAGCCTGAAGAGACGGGCCTCCGCCTGGAGGATTCCAGGGTTGGGGGCCGACTCCTGCAATTTGCACAATCTCAGGGGTATGGGTTCCCATTCAGGAGGCAGCCTCCTCAAAGATTTTTTTGCACCAGCCCGTCTCGTATAGAGTCGAAGGCCAATGCCCTGCAAGAAGCAGTCCAAAAATTACTGCAGTCAGGTGTGATTGTCCCAGTTCCTCCATCACAAAAGGGACAGGGGTATTACTCCAATCTGTTTCTAATCCAGAAACCAAATGGGTCATATCGACCAATTCTAAATCTGAAGATGTTGAACAATTACATATGGATCCCGAAGTTCCACATGGAGACGTTACGCTCCATAATGTTGGCTATGGAACCGGGAGACTATATGGTATCTCTGGATGTGCGGGATGCTTACCTACATGTGCCTATAGCACTATCACATCAGTGTTACCTCAGGTTTGCCATCCTCAAGGAACACTTCCAGTTCCAAGCTCTGCCCTTCGGGCTAGCTACAGCACCCAGGGTGTTTACCAAGATCATGGTGGTTATGGCAGCTTGTCTGCGCAAACAAGGGATAAGGATATTCCCATACCTAGACGACCTATTAATCTTAGCACAGTCGCAAGATTTACTGTTGAGCCATCTCCAACAGACGATAGTTTGTTTACAGAGACACGGGTGGCTCATAAATTGGGAGAAGTCGTCCCTGAATCCATCACAGCGGATGGTTCATTTGGGAGCCATATTGGATTCAGACCTACAGAGAGTTCTCTTACCAGAGAAGAAAATAGTCAAGGTGCAGGTCATGGCTCAGGAAGCGTTGCAAGCCCAGACAATGTCAGTCCATGCAGCAATGCGACTGTTGGGTCTGATGGTATCAACGTTCGACATGGTGGAATATGCGCAATTCCACTCCAGACCATTGCAGCATCTCATTTTGACAAAATGGAACGGAAATCATCAAACAATAAAGAAGCAGATGATAAAGATTCCAGTAAATGTAAAAAGGTCTCTAGCATGGTGGCTACAGACAGACCATTTAAACAAGGGGAGACCCTTTTGGATAAAAGAGTGGCAAGTCCTGACGACAGATGCCAGCCTGCAAGGCTGGGGGGCGGTACTCGGAAGCCTATGGTTCCAGGGAAAATGGACCGCAAGGGAAAGTCGCCTGCCGATAAATCTGTTAGAAATAAGAGCCATTTACTTGGCCCTAGTTCAGGCAAAGGACAATCTACAAGGAAGACCAGTCCAGATCCGCTCAGACAATGCGACGGCAGTAGCATACCTAAATCATCAAGGAGGGACTCACAGCAAGAGTCTGATGGAGGAAGTAACTCCCATTCTAAAGTGGGCAGAACTCCATCTCCCAGCATTGTCAGCAGTATTTGTCCCGGGTGTACTAAATTGGGAAGCGGATTTTCTCAGTCGGCACACCATTCAGGAAACCGAATGGGCACTACACCCAGAAGTGTTTCAGACACTGGTGAACAGATGGGGTCTACCGGAGATAGACCTTATGGCGTCTCGTCTAAACAACAAAGTTCAGAGGTACGGATCAAGAACAAGGTGTCACGATCCGGGTATCTGGACGCCATTACTTACCCTTCAGATGCCTCCTAAGGCGGGCTCAGCGTTCCAGGACCGGATTCCGCTGTTCCTGAGTTTCCACATGCAGAGTGGTCTTTTCATCAGCCGCGGCCTCCGCTGTGCCCGCGTGGTTAAATGTGCATCTATCAGCCTGGCGTCTCCTGTCTCCGGTGGCCGGCGCCGCCATTACTGTTTCCCAGACCACATGGATTACAAACCAAACTTCCCTCCAAGTGTCTGCATGGGCGCAGCCATCTTGGATTCTGTCATCTGATCATTTCCACCAATCTGCTGTCTGTGTTGTTGATTTGCATAATTGCCTAGCCAACCCCTTCCTTGCTGCAGGTATAAGTAAGCTGTACCTGAGCAAGGAAGACGTCAGTGCTTTGGTTGTCAAACCTAGTTCCTGTTTGTCTCTCTTCTATGATTGTCTTCCAGGTTCCAGCTCCTGTCTCAAGACTTCCACCATAGAGACCCGCACCAGCATTCCACCTGCGGTGTAGCCTGACTCTCCAATCCATTGTGGATTCATCTGTTTCCAGCTACAACACTACCTGCTTCCAGCCTCAGCTTCCAGCAGAGTACAGCTTCCCTTAAAGGGCCGGTGTCCTTTCTACACTTTACCACTCTCCACCGGAATTAATATTTCTCCGCTCTCAAGTTCTACATTTCAGTTCACATTTCATCGCTCCCAAAGTTCATTTATTATTTAACTGGTTCCAGCCAGTATCCACTCCGTGCTAACAACAGTCTGGTTCCAGCCAGTATCCACAGCAGCTGTTTTACCTTCAGCAACCCAGCTCTTCCTGGAACACCAGCTGGTACAATCCTGGGTTATCTCCATTGCTACAGCCGGGCCTGGTAAGGACTTTCCATCTAGAAGATCATAAGAACTATCTCACACTACCAGTGCCCTGTGGTTCCTGCCATGCTGTAGTACTCAGGAACTGTATTTATTCTTTGCTGACTTTTACGTTTTCTTTTATTGCTGCTGTGATGCGGAGTTGTCATAATAAACATCATTGACTTTTATCTAAGTTGTCGTGGTCACGCCTTCGGGCAGTTATTATTCATGTTACTTACATGTCCAGGGGTCTGATACAACCTCCCAGGTTCCGGTACATCTCAGCCCCTACAACTGAGGCTGCCTCCCGTCAGCTCAGGCCCTCAGTTGTGACAGTAAGCACTGACCTAATGAATCCAGCCGGAGACCAGGATCAAGCGGCCAGGCCGATGCAAGAACTGGCAGCCCGACTAGAACATCAGGAGGCTGCACAGGGCCACATCATCCGCTGTCTCCAGGATCTCTCTACTCGGCTGGATGGGATTCAGACAACTCTCCGTGGATCAGGCGCGTCTGGTGCGTCAACCACAGTGACTCCAGCTATAACCCCACCCACCTTACCCATTTCTGCTCCACGTCTTCATCTTCCAACGCCAGCAAAATTTGACGGATCTCCAAGATTCTGCAGGGGATTTCTCAACCAGTGTGAGATTCAGTTTGAGCTACAACCTGGCAATTTTCCCAGTGACCGTACAAAAATTGCCTACATTATTTCTCTTCTCAGTGGCTCAGCCCTTGATTGGGCATCACCGTTATGGGAGAGGTCCGACACCCTGCTATCTTCTTACACTGCATTTGTGTCAACATTCAGGCGCATCTTCGACGAGCCAGGCCGGGTAACTTCAGCTTCGTCTGAGATTCTCCGTTTACGCCAGGAATCACGTACTGTAGGACAATATCTTATACAGTTCCAGATCCTGGCATCCGAACTGGCATGGAACGACGAGGCCCTGTATGCTGCATTCTGGCATGGTTTATCCGAGCGTATTAAAGATGAGTTAGCTACCAGAGACTTACCCTCCAAGTTAGATGAGCTAATCTCACTTTGTACGAAAGTTGACTTACGTTTCAGAGAGAGAGCAACTGAGCGTGGAAGATCATCTGCTCCAAAATCTTCTACTCCTCCTCCTCGCCAACTGTCACCAACTACAGATGAACCCATGCAAATTGGCCGTTCCCGTTTAACTCCTGCTGAGCGCCGAAGACGTCTCTCCGAGTTTCTCTGTCTGTATTGTGCAGCTCCGTCTCACACCATTAATGCCTGTCCCAAACGTCCGGGAAACTCCAAATCCTAGCTCGCCAAGGAGAGGGCCGGCTAGGAGTAATGATCTCCTCTCCATCTCCTCAAGATTGTAACCTCCCAGTCTCGCTTCAAGTTGCTCAACGTTATCAGAACGTCATTGCCCTCCTGGATTCCGGAGCAGCTGGGAACTTTATTACTGAAGCCTATGTTAAACGGTGGTCCCTACCCACCGAGAGACTTCCTTCGTCCTTTTCCTTAACTGCTGTGGATGGCAGTAAAATTTTTGATACAGTTATTTCTCTAAGGACTCTACCAGTTCGTCTGAGAGTGGGAGTTCTTCATTCCGAACTTATTTCATTTTTAGTGATTCCAAGAGCCACACATCCTGTGGTCCTGGGCCTTCCATGGCTCCGTCTTCACAATCCTACAATTGATTGGACGACTACGCAAATCCTGGCATGGGGTTCCTCCTGTATTAAGACATGTTTGTTTAAAGTGTTGCCTGTCTGTTCTTCCTCCCCCAGGTCGTCTGATGTTCCACCTCCTCCATATCAAGATTTCACGGATGTGTTCAGTAAAGCTTCTGCTGATATCCTTCCTCCTCATAGAGAATGGGACTGCCCGATTGATCTCGTTCCAGGGAAGGTTCCACCTCGAGGCCGAACTTATCCGTTGTCTCTCCCCGAGACACATTCTATGGAGGAATACATTAAAGAGAACCTAGCAAAGGGGTTCATTCGACCTTCTTCTTCTCCAGCCGGCGCAGGCTTCTTTTTTGTAAAGAAGAAAGATGGTGGTCTGCGGCCGTGCATCGACTACAGAGGTTTGAACGACATTACCATCAAGAACCGCTATCCTTTACCCCTGATTACTGAGCTCTTTGACAGAGTTAGCGGAGCTACCATCTTTACAAAGCTGGACCTGAGAGGTGCATACAATCTCATCCGGATCCGTGAGGGTGACGAGTGGAAGACCGCATTTAACACCCGTGACGGACATTATGAGTACCTCGTCATGCCCTTCGGATTGAGCAATGCTCCAGCTGTCTTCCAGCATTTCGTCAATGAGATCTTCAGAGACATTCTATACCGTCATGTCGTGGTCTATCTAGATGATATCCTCATTTTTGCCAACGATTTAGAGGAACATCGTTTCTGGGTAAAGGAGGTTCTGTCCCGTCTCCGTGTCAATCATCTCTACTGCAAATTAGAGAAATGCGTCTTTGAAGTCAAGTCCATTCCGTTTCTAGGGTACATTGTGTCCGGTTCCGGACTAGAGATGGATCCTGAGAAACTACAAGCAATCCAGAATTGGCCGGTACCCTTAACCCTCAAAGGGGTCCAGAGGTTCTTAGGGTTCGCCAATTATTACCGAAAGTTTATACGAGACTTTTCCACCATTGTGGCGCCTATTACTGCTTTCACCAAGAAGGGTGCTAACCCGTCCAAGTGGTCTGAAGAAGCCATGCAAGCTTTTCATCTTTTAAAACAGAGGTTCATCTCTGCACCTGTCCTGAAACAGCCTGACATCGACTCTCCTTTCATCTTAGAGGTGGATGCCTCCTCCGTTGGAGTAGGAGCGGTGTTATCTCAGAGGGCTAAAGATGGTCATTTACATCCTTGCAGTTTCTTCTCACGGAAGTTCTCCCCAGCGGAGCGCAACTATGCCATTGGCGACCAGGAGTTGCTAGCCATCAAGCTCGCTCTAGAGGAGTGGAGATATCTGTTGGAGGGAGCTTCTCATTCAATCACCATCCTTACAGACCACAAGAACCTTCTATATCTAAAAGGCGCACAATGTCTCAACCCTCGTCAGGCCAGATGGGCACTTTTCTTTTCCAGGTTCGACTTTAAACTCCAGTTCTGTCCGGGCTCTCAGAATCGCAAGGCCGATGCCCTTTCCCGCTCATGGGAGCAAGAAAATGAGTCAGAGTCTTCAGACAAGCATCCTATTATAAATCCGTTGGCATTCTCCACGGTAGGGATGGACTCTACGCCCCCATCAGGGAAAAGTTTTGTGAAGCCGACACTAAGGAAGAAGCTCATGCATTGGGCCCATGCTTCCCGTTTTGCCGGACATACAGGTATCCAAAAAACCCTGGAGTTTATCTCTAGGTCCTATTGGTGGCCAACTCTGAAAAAGGACGTTTTGGAGTTTATTGCATCTTGCCCAAAGTGTGCTCAACATAAAGTATCCCGCCAGTCGCCTGCGGGGCAACTGGTTCCACTATCTGTTCCCCGTCGACCATGGACCCATTTGTCGATGGATTTTATTACAGATTTGCCCATGTGCAACAAGTTCAATACCATCTGGGTGGTAGTTGACCGGTTCACCAAGATGGCACACTTCATTCCTCTCACCGGTCTTCCGTCAGCTTCCAAGTTGGCTCAAGTATTCATACAAGAGATCTTCCGACTCCACGGTCTTCCAGAAGAAATTATCTCAGATCGAGGAGTTCAATTCACAGCCAAATTCTGGCGAAGTTTATGTCAAGTCCTCCAAGTCAAGTTAAAGTTTTCCACGGCTTACCATCCTCAGACCAATGGTCAAACTGAGAGGGTGAATCAGGACTTGGAGGCCTTCCTCCGCATCTATGTGTCCTCCTCTCAAGATGACTGGGTTCAATTACTTCCCTGGGCCGAGTTCTGTCATAACAACCAGTATCATTCTTCATCTTCCTCAACACCATTCTTCACCAACTTTGGATTCCACCCTAAAGTCCCTGAGTTCCAACCGCTTCCAGCAACTTCTGTTCCCGCAGTGGATATCACCTTGCATCAGTTTGCCAATATCTGGAAGAGCGTACGATCAGCTCTGCTCAAGGCATCGTTCAGGTACAAGAAGTTTGCGGATAAGAAGCGTCGAGCAGTTCCTGCTCTCAAGGTGGGTGATCGGGTATGGTTATCCACGAAGAATTTGAGGTTAAGAGTTCCCAGTATGAAGTTTGCACCTCGCTACATCGGTCCTTTTAAAATTGATCAAGTCATCAATCCTGTTGCTTACAGACTCCAGTTACCTCCCTTCTTAAAAATACCCAGGACATTCCATGTTTCCCTGTTGAAACCGCTAATCTTGAATCGGTTTCATTCCTCACTTCCACCAACTCCGAAAGTCCAAACTCAACGAGGCGTTGAGTATGAAGTGGCCAAGATCCTGGACTCACGTCACCGTTACGGTCAACTACAGTATCTCATTGACTGGAAGGGCTATGGTCCTGAAGAACGCTCTTGGACCAATGCCTCTGACGTCCATGCTCCTGCCTTGGTCCGAAATTTCCACGCAAAGTTTCCTTTAAAGCCTAAGAAGTGTCCTGGGGCCACTCCTAAAGGGGGGGGTGCTGTCACGATCCGGGTATCTGGACGCCATTACTTACCCTTCAGATGCCTCCTAAGGCGGGCTCAGCGTTCCAGGACCGGATTCCGCTGTTCCTGAGTTTCCACATGCAGAGTGGTCTTTTCATCAGCCGCGGCCTCCGCTGTGCCCGCGTGGTTAAATGTGCATCTATCAGCCTGGCGTCTCCTGTCTCCGGTGGCCGGCGCCGCCATTACTGTTTCCCAGACCACATGGATTACAAACCAAACTTCCCTCCAAGTGTCTGCATGGGCGCAGCCATCTTGGATTCTGTCATCTGATCATTTCCACCAATCTGCTGTCTGTGTTGTTGATTTGCATAATTGCCTAGCCAACCCCTTCCTTGCTGCAGGTATAAGTAAGCTGTACCTGAGCAAGGAAGACGTCAGTGCTTTGGTTGTCAAACCTAGTTCCTGTTTGTCTCTCTTCTATGATTGTCTTCCAGGTTCCAGCTCCTGTCTCAAGACTTCCACCATAGAGACCCGCACCAGCATTCCACCTGCGGTGTAGCCTGACTCTCCAATCCATTGTGGATTCATCTGTTTCCAGCTACAACACTACCTGCTTCCAGCCTCAGCTTCCAGCAGAGTACAGCTTCCCTTAAAGGGCCGGTGTCCTTTCTACACTTTACCACTCTCCACCGGAATTATTATTTCTCCGCTCTCAAGTTCTACATTTCAGTTCACATTTCATCGCTCCCAAAGTTCATTTATTATTTAACTGGTTCCAGCCAGTATCCACTCCGTGCTAACAACAGTCTGGTTCCAGCCAGTATCCACAGCAGCTGTTTTACCTTCAGCAACCCAGCTCTTCCTGGAACACCAGCTGGTACAATCCTGGGTTATCTCCATTGCTACAGCCGGGCCTGGTAAGGACTTTCCATCTAGAAGATCATAAGAACTATCTCACACTACCAGTGCCCTGTGGTTCCTGCCATGCTGTAGTACTCAGGAACTGTATTTATTCTTTGCTGACTTTTACGTTTTCTTTTATTGCTGCTGTGATGCGGAGTTGTCATAATAAACATCATTGACTTTTATCTAAGTTGTCGTGGTCACGCCTTCGGGCAGTTATTATTCATGTTACTTACATGTCCAGGGGTCTGATACAACCTCCCAGGTTCCGGTACATCTCAGCCCCTACAACTGAGGCTGCCTCCCGTCAGCTCAGGCCCTCAGTTGTGACACAAGGGACCCAGGAGCAGTCCTGGTAGACGCACTGTCAGTAGAATGGAGGTTTCAGCTGGCATATCTGTTCCCTCCAATATCTCTGTTACCCAGAGTAGTGAGAAAGATAAAACAGGCAAAAGGAGCAATCATTCTAATAGCTCCAGCTTGGCCAAGAAGGCATTGGTACACAGATCTGTGGAGAATGTCCGTGGAAGCACCGATACTGCTCCCTCAACGTCCAGATCTGTTAATGCAGGGTCCTTGTTGTCACAGTCATCTGGATCGCCTGTCTTTGACGGCGTGGCTGTTGAAACCTCTATCTTAGAGGCTAAAGGATTTTCAAAGCAAGTAATCCAAACCATGCTTAGAGCAAGAAAGCCTTCTTCGGCCCGTGTACAGATGTAGCCACCTTTATCTTGAGTGGCCGCGGCGGTTGTCCCGTTCGACCATACGCAGCGTACTGTGGCGTAGCGAGGCGCGCCTAGCCACAGAGAGGCTATCTAATCGCACGGAGACAGACATTTGACGTTTGGCGTTACCTTTACGTGTAATACCTGCGATCAGCCACCAGATGTCGCTTTTTACAATCACCACTGCGCATGCGTGTGGTCTCCCGTAAAATACAATACTGACATACATAATAAGGACTACTTTACTAAGGCGTCTCATTACGCTGCATACAGCAAATACTGTACTCATTACGCTGCATTATTTAATACAGTACTGTACAGTATATACAGTACGACACCGACGCAAATACAGTAGTACAGCATACAGTATATGATCCATCTACAATACTTTATGAATACTGTATGTGAGCGTGCAAGTCCCGCAGACAAAACACAGTACTGTAAAACCAGTAGTGTACACTGTCGCAAATGGATGTGTGTTACAAGTTCACTATTGCCTCTCAAGATTAGGAATTTTCTACAGTGTTATCGTCCTAATCCCGTAGCCATTACAGCATAATCAAAACCAACGGATTTATACATTTGTCTGCGGCGAAGTGGTGAAGTGTTTCGCTTCCTATACTCAGAGTCCAGGGTTCGATTCCTTAAGTACTGTACGAATGCATGTTACTGTAGTTTTTTTCAGACACTTTATTATTTTTTTTATTCACATACTGCAAACCAGGGCATACAGTAGCTGCATGAGCGGTTCTATGCGATCGAGTCCGGTGTACCATAATCTGCAGGTTCTATGCAGGTTAAGGTACTATGCTCCGTACACAGTACACATACAATTCTGTAGCTGGGCAGACTGAATAGAAATGGCTACCACCTATGACTCCTTGCCCCACAGAGGCCCTAGGCTACGGAGCAAGTAATAGTCCAGATTGTACAGACTATGGGGCAATGCTGAATGAGCGTCACAATCCCCTAGCTAAAATACACAGTATGCATATTATGGTACACCGGACTCGATGACATACTGTAGCACACTGGCAAAATGGCCGCCGCCCCTGAACCCTTGTGCAGGTTATGGGGCTATGCTGAAGGAGCGTCACAATCCCCTAGCCAAAATACACAGGGGAGGGATAAGCTACTGTAGGATTGCATACAGTATTACGGTACACCGGACTCAATCGCATAGCACACTGTCAAAACGACCACTACCCATGAACCCCCACCTCCTGAACCCCCACCTCGTGGCAGGCAGCAGTTGGGTATGGAATGAGAAATGGCATAAGCTGTGCAGGCTACGGGGCGATGCTGAAGGAGCGTCACAATCCCCTAGCCAAAATACACAGAGATACTGTAAGCGAGGTCTATGCACATTACAGTACTGTACAGTACGTTACACCGGGCTCGGTCGCATAGCAAACTGACAAAACACAAGTTTTACAGTACATACAGTAAAGCAGGCCAAAGCTGCAGGAGAGTTTCTACTGTAAAGGTTCTATGCACCGTACGGTAATGTACACATACCTGTACAATTCTATAGCAGGGCAGACTCAATTGAAATGGCTACCGCCTGTGACTCCTACAGTAGCTCCTAGGAGGCACTCAGCTATGGAGCAAATAACAGCACAGATTTTGCAGGCTACGGGGCAATGCTGAAGGAGCGTCACAATCCCCTAGCTACAATACACAGGGGTGATAGAGATAATCGAGTGGCTGGAGGGGGGTCCCCTTGATTTAAGGGGCCCCCACTCCTCCAGGGTACTCCGGCCAGGTGTGACTAGTTGGGTATTTAATTCCATGGCCGCAGGGACCTGTATAAAAGTCTCCCCCGGCTGTGCATTATCTGTCCAGCTAGTGGAGCCCAGTGCTGATTCAAAAAATATGGGGAACCCCTACGCTTTTTTTGTCCCCCTTATTTTTTGCACCAGGACCAGGCGCAGAGCCCGGTGCTGGTTCTAAAAAGATGGGGGATCCCGTGTCCATTTTTTCCGTATTCCTTCCGGAATTCGACTGCAATTGCATATACAGTACTGTACCCCTTAATGTCACTGCTTACAGTATACAGTATTTAGACATGAGCTTGTGTACAGTATCTGTCATGAGGTGCTTTTTTCACTGACACTATAACTTTTTTCTATTGTGATATACTGTACTGTACAGAGGCGGCAAACTAGCCAAACGGGAATAATCAGCTTCTGCAGAATAAAATGAGATGCTACAGTACATGCCTATATTCTGTGAGTGACTGCGGCTCTATGAAATTAAATCAGAAAATTTAAATATGAAATGCATTACTAATGTGTGGCATTACTGTACTGTATGTGTATAAGGTGTACTACAATATTTTCTGGTGTAACATAAGGAAAGGGCACTACTGCATGGTCTAATGCAGTGGTTCTCAAACTTGGTCCTCAGGACCCCACACAGTGCATGTTTTGCAGGTAAACCAGCAAGTGCACAGATGTATTCATTACTAACTGACACATTTTAGAAGGTCCATACAGTAGGTGGAGCTAATTTTTTCACTTGTGATTCTGTGAGACCTGCAAAACCTGCACTGTGTGGGGTCCTGAGGACTGAGTTTGAGAACCTGTGGTCTAATGTAAATAAAGATGAATGTGGTGGGGTGTAATGTGAATAAGGGGCATTACTGTTAGGAGTAATGTGGTACTATGATATGATGTCATGAGAATAAGAGACACCACTGCATGATATAATGTGAATAAAGTTGCAGTACTGTGTTGTGTCATTTCATCTTCGGGTATTATTGTGTTACCATGCCCCTTCCCAGCAAGAACATACTGTACACTGTTTTGGGCTGGCACTAAATGTGCACATTGTTCTTATTTAGATTATAGGGGGTAGGAGCGCCAAAATGGGTGATGGTGCTGGGAAAGGGGTGCAGGGTTAGAGGCGGAACTACGTAGCATCTGTGCAAGAGGGCATCAGCCAAAATCTAGCCTAGGGCATCATGTTGGTCAGGTTTGGCTCTGATAATACTGTATACTGTACTCTTACTGTACTTTGCATTCAATACAGATACTGTTTGCACACAGGTTTTACATGAATCATTGGCAATGCTGCAGGAGTGTCTCATTAGGCAATCTAAAATATACCACGACTATGGGTGGGGATACAGTAGGGAAGTTCTGTCACCATAAGCTGTCTGCTGTGTATAGCATATTTCCATCTGAGATGCATTTGTGTGTTTGTAATAAGAAAAAAACATTTTACTGTACATTTAGTGGATACAGTATTTCTCCCCCATAATGACGTATCATACTGTACAGGTACCCTCATGTACTGTACCGTACCATACTGTAAAATTGAATATTTATTGGAAAAACATCAATATTAATGTAAAAATAAAGTATTACAACATCCGATTCCATGTACTGCACTGATCAAAATGTACAGTACTCTTATTCAGGACTTATAAAACTGAAAATAACTGTTCATACAGTACACATCAATAACATTACTACTGTATAATATTCTACATTAGTTTATGCAATAATCAGACAAAGGCAATTTTATCATTTTTTTTAATAATGCACCAATTTAAAATTTTAAACAGAAAATACAGAACTACATATTTGTGGCTTGACCATTTCTTTCAACTACAACAGGTAATACTTTATACAGGTGATTTATATAATTATTACAATGTTCAGGTGTGAGTACTTCTAGCCAAAATTTCTTTATCCCATCCACCAGTTGCTGTTTTGTTGTTGGCTTTGCAACACTCCTAACGTACCTCTTCAATTGAGCCCACACTAATTCGATTGGGTTCATGTCTGGTGATCTAATTAAAAAAAAAAAAAAAGCGTATAGAAAAAATTAATTACAGTACATTACAGTAAATAGAGAAAATTAAACATACAATATTGTACTGTTTATTAAACAAAATTTTTTTTTACAGTACTAGAGTGCTATCCAAAATTTTACTTGTACACTGTTGAAAGAATACTCACTCTGGTGGTGTGCGTTCCCAATTCATACCTTTCTCTTCCATAAATTTGGCTGAGGCGGAGTGTTTAGGATCATTGTCTTGGAATATCCTATGGTGAGTTGGGTAATATTTATTCACAAATGGCACCATACATTTCTCTACTATTGTTTCTTGGAAATATTTCTTATCCATGATTCCTACAGAAATCAAAAAATGTTGTTCATTAATAAGCAACTCCTTTTATTGTGCAGTTACACGTACTCTACAGTACAACATGTATTTTTACAGAACACAGGCACAGAATAAAGTATAGTACTGTACTGTACCTTCGAAAAATAATAGGGGACCAGCTCCTAATCGTGATATGCCTCCCCATACATGGATTTTCAATGGATGCTTTGGGCGTGGTTTTAAAGAGATATGGTTACGTTTCCTGAATGACATTCTGGAGAACCGCTCAAGGGCAACAGACGATTCATCTGTGAAAATGACATCATCAAATGTTTCACCACTCTCAATCCATCGCCGTGCCTGTTCCACTCTCTTTTCTTTATTCACATCTCTTATCATTGGAGATATCCTGTGAAGAGCCAAAAATAATGAAATCAGATACAGTTATGAAATTACAGATTTACAGATTACTGTATATACAGTAGACTGTATGTGCAGTATACTGTATTATATACCTACTGTATACATTAAACTGTACATACAGTACATTAAGTTACATACAGAGTAATATATATATACATACTGTACATACACACAAACACACACACACAGTATACAGTATGTAATCATCACAATAAGCCGGCAATGCTTCATTGCTGTCTCTGAGTGCCTATACAGTAGGTATCTCTTTTGGGATAGAATACTGTATATACAGTATATACACACACACATACTGTATATAGTATAAAGTACACACTCTGTATAATGATTTATGGCATTATTATATCACGTATCAAGGGATTATTAACAGTGCATTTACTGTATGGTTTATACTGCTTTCAGTATTTTACCTTGTTGCGCCAAAGGTCCATCCCATTTTCCGTCGCATCCTTCTGATGCTGGTGGCCGATATGTCCAGGTCATACTTGGAATGGAGAATTCGTTTTATTTGCAGAGCAGTACGCTCATCATCCTCACGAGTTAGTTCCTCCACAATTTGTTGCACTCTCCTACAGTACAATACAGTATGAAAAATATGAATTCATGAACAGCACAATCACAGTTACAATTGATGAAGTTTTAATTTTATTTCAAAAAAATTGTTTATGGTATAAAGCAAGTCATTTAAACATTACAGTAGTGTACAGTACGTACCATGTGCATTTTGTAGGAAATACAAATCTGGGCGTTGTTCTCTCGAATGCATGATAGCGCACCGTTTCTAAAGTGACTATAATGCCACTTTCCTTGAGCCATGCATGGATCTCTTTGATGGTTTTATTTTCTTTTTTCATGTTGGCGATTATCTTGCTCATCGTTTTGTTGATAGTTACTGGCATGTTGTCCAACTATAATTCCTGTATGGAGAGAAAACATTTGTGAATACTGTAGTCTAAAATTTACACATCTGAAAATGCATAAGAGTTTTATGATAGAAGTTAATACTGTACATGTTTACTATCCAGTACCTGATGTTCAAATTTAAGTATTGTATACTGTACAGTACTGAAAATACAACTTCAGTGTTATGGACTGCAATTAGTTTCCTGTATGAAACAGATACAGTACAGTAAATAACCCTCCTTGGAAGTGCATGGGCCCTGTGAGACTTACAGTAGTGTACAGCATAAGGGTCGACTGACATGATGTACAAGCATTACATACAGTACATGTCAGTACTGTATGTAAATTCTTCAATTATTGCCTAACAACAATGCTGCTTACTGTATATTAAATACTGTAGGCCTAGAAATGTGCATCTCAATATAGTAGTTAAAAACACAGGGGCCTATGTGGATAAGCGAGTTCTATGCACACAAAAAATGGCCGCCGACCGTGAACTCCCAGCACGTGGCAGCGCTCGGATATGTAGTGAGATACAATATGGCATACATTTCACAGTTCAGGGGGCAATGCTGAAGGAGCGTCACAATCCCCTAGCTCAATTACATTGGGATAAGCGAGGTCTACTGTATGCACATTACGGTATACCGAGCTGGATCGCTTAGCAACCTGACAAAATGGCCGCCGACCGTGAACTCCCAGCACGTGGCAGCGCTCGGACATGTAGTGAGATACAATATGGCATACATTTCACAGTTCAGGGGGCAATGCTGAAGGAGCGTCACAATCCCCTAGCTCAATTACATTGGGATAAGCGAGGTCTACTGTATGCACATTACGGTATACCGAGCTGGATCGCTTAGCAACCTGACAAAATGGCTGCCGACCGTGAACTCCCAGCACGTGGCAGCGCTCGGATATGTAGTGAGATACAATATGGCATACATTTCACAGTTCAGGGGGCAATGCTGAAGGAGCGTCACAATCCCCTAGCTCAATTACATTGGGATAAGCGAGGTCTACTGTATGCACATTACGGTATACCGAGCTGGATCGCTTAGCAACCTGACAAAATGGCCGCCGACCGTGAACTCCCAGCACGTGGCAGCGCTCGGATATGTAGTGAGATACAATATGGCATACATTTCACAGTTCAGGGGGCAATGCTGAAGGAGCGTCACAATCCCCTAGCTCAATTACATTGGGATAAGCGAGGTCTATGCACATTACGGTATACCGAGCTGGATCGCTTAGCAACCTGACAACATGGCCGCCGACCGTGAACTCCCAGCACGTGGCAGCGCTCGGATATGTAGTGAGAGATGGTATACATTTTAAAATACACCGGGATAAGTTGTACAGGCCATGGAGCAATGCACAGGGACATTCATCATTTACGTACAGTACAGTACTGTATATAAATAATTGTAAACCGTAAATGAAAGAATTACCGGTCAAATACTGTATGACGAAACTGTGTCAATGAGCTGGAACAGTATGGCCTGTGAAGAAGTTTTCGAAGGCAGAAACGGAGAGCAAATTATCAGGAGATTTCTGAAAGGTCGGAGAAGATCCACACAGCAAGTCTGCCTACGAGGAAACAGCTTTGCAAAGTGGGTAGCGGGGCGGTGACTGAGACGCTCTTTTATTCACATTCACACAAAAGGAATTCTTACCGCTGTGATTGGTGCCAATATAGGCGCATTCATCCTTACACCAATCACAGAGCATACTGTACAGGTACTTTTGAATGTGAATAAAAGAGCATCTCAGTCACCGCCCGCTACCCACTTTGCAAATTTGTTTCCTCGTAGGCAGACTTGCTGTGTGGATCTTCTCCGACCTTTCAGAAATCTCCTGATAATTTGCTCTCCGTTTCTGCCTTCGAAAACTTCTTCACAGGCCATACTGTTCCAGCTCATTGACACAGTTTCGTCATACAGTATTTGACCGGTAATTCTTTCATTTACGGTTTACAATTATTTATATACAGTACTGTACGTAAATGATGAATGTCCCTGTGCATTGCTCCATGGCCTGTACAACTTATCCCGGTGTATTTTAAAATGTATACCATCTCTCACTACATATCCGAGCGCTGCCACGTGCTGGGAGTTCACGGTCGGCGGCCATTTTGTCAGGTTGCTAAGCGATCCAGCTCGGTATACCGTAATGTGCATAGACCTCGCTTATCCCAATGTAATTGAGCTAGGGGATTGTGACGCTCCTTCAGCATTGCCCCCTGAACTGTGAAATGTATGCCATACTGTATCTCACTACATATCCGAGCGCTGCCACGTGCTGGGAGTTCACGGTCGGCGGCCATTTTGTCAGGTTGCTAAGCGATCCAGCTCGGTATACCGTAATGTGCATAGACCTCGCTTATCCCAATGTAATTGAGCTAGGGGATTGTGACGCTCCTTCAGCATTGCCCCCTGAACTGTGAAATGTATGCCATATTGTACAGTATCTCACTACATATCCGAGCGCTGCCACGTGCTGGGAGTTCACGGTCGGCGGCCATTTTGTCAGGTTGCTAAGCGATCCAGCTCGGTATACCGTAATGTGCATAGACCTCGCTTATCCCAATGTAATTGAGCTAGGGGATTGTGACGCTCCTTCAGCATTGCCCCCTGAACTGTGAAATGTATGCCATATTGTATCTCACTACATATCCGAGCGCTGCCACGTGCTGGGAGTTCACGGTCGGCGGCCATTTTGTCAGGTTGCTAAGCGATCCAGCTCGGTATACCGTAATGTGCATACAGTAGACCTCGCTTATCCCAATGTAATTGAGCTAGGGGATTGTGACGCTCCTTCAGCATTGCCCCCTGAACTGTGAAATGTATGCCATATTGTATCTCACTACATATCCGAGCGCTGCCACGTGCTGGGAGTTCACGGTCGGCGGCCATTTTGTCAGGTTGCTAAGCGATCCAGCTCGGTATACCGTAATGTGCATACAGTAGACCTCGCTTATCCCAATGTAATTGAGCTAGGGGATTGTGACGCTCCTTCAGCATTGCCCCCTGAACTGTGAAATGTATGCCATACTGTATCTCACTACATATCCGAGCGCTGCCACGTGCTGGGGGTTCACGGTCGGTGGCCATTTTTTGTGTGCATAGAACTCGCTTATCCACATAGGCCCCTGTGTTTTTAACTACTATATTGAGATGCACATTTCTAGGCCTACAGTATTTAATATACAGTAAGCAGCATTGTTGTTAGGCTTTACGCTACCCACTTTGCAAATCTGTTTCCTCGTAGGCAGACTTGCTGTGTGGATCTTCTCCGACCTTTCAGAAATCTCCTGATAATTTGCTCTCCGTTTCTGCCTTCGAAAACTTCTTCACAGGCCATACTGTTCCAGCTCATTGACACAGTTTCGTCATACAGTATTTGACCGGTAATTCTTTCATTTACGGTTTACAATTATTTATATACAGTACTGTACGTAAATGATGAATGTCCCTGTGCATTGCTCCATGGCCTGTACAACTTATCCCGGTGTATTTTAAAATGTATACCATCTCTCACTACATATCCGAGCGCTGCCACGTGCTGGGAGTTCACGGTCGGCGGCCATGTTGTCAGGTTGCTAAGCGATCCAGCTCGGTATACCGTAATGTGCATACAGTAGACCTCGCTTATCCCAATGTAATTGAGCTAGGGGATTGTGACGCTCCTTCAGCATTGCCCCCTGAACTGTGAAATGTATGCCATATTGTATCTCACTACATATCCGAGCGCTGCCACGTGCTGGGAGTTCACGGTCGGCGGCCATTTTGTCAGGTTGCTAAGCGATCCAGCTCGGTATACCGTAATGTGCATACAGTAGACCTCGCTTATCCCAATGTAATTGAGCTAGGGGATTGTGACGCTCCTTCAGCATTGCCCCCTGAACTGTGAAATGTATGCCATATTGTATCTCACTACATATCCGAGCGCTGCCACGTGCTGGGAGTTCACGGTCGGCGGCCATGTTGTCAGGTTGCTAAGCGATCCAGCTCGGTATACCGTAATGTGCATAGACCTCGCTTATCCCAATGTAATTGAGCTAGGGGATTGTGACGCTCCTTCAGCATTGCCCCCTGAACTGTGAAATGTATGCCATACTGTATCTCACTACATATCCGAGCGCTGCCACGTGCTGGGGGTTCACGGTCGGTGGCCATTTTTAGTGTGCATAGAACTCGCTTATCCACATAGGCCCCTGTGTTTTTAACTACTATATTGAGATGCACATTTCTAGGCCTACAGTATTTAATATACAGTAAGCAGCATTGTTGTTAGGCAATAATTGAAGAATTTACATACAGTACTGACATGTACTGTATGTAATGCTTGTACATCATGTCAGTCGACCCTTATGCTGTACACTACTGTAAGTCTCACAGGGCCCATGCACTTCCAAGGAGGGTTATTTACTGTACTGTATCTGTTTCATACAGGAAACTAATTGCAGTCCATAACACTAATATTAAGCCCACTCCATTATCCACTCCTCCCCTGTGTATTAAACACCCCCTACCACCCTGGAAGTCATGTACCAGGGCCCCTTCATTCAGCACAATGCCCCCTTCTACAGTTTAGTGTTCTCCTTCCTGCCCCATCTGTGCAGTAAAGGAATAATTAGCAGAAATTATTTCTCCAGGTCCTACTGTACATACTGAGCGAAAGATAGAACCCCCCCTATCCCCCGCGGAGCATCAAAGCTGCCGCTGATAGCTCCCCCCACCCCTTCCGCTGGTGAGTGGGTAGGGGCCCCAGTGCATTGCTGTGTCCAGGGGCCCACACTGCTGTTAAGATGGCTCTAGTAATTGAGCTAGGGGATTGTGACGCTCCTTCAGCATTGCCCCTGGACTGTACCATACTGTATCTCACTCCATATCCAAGCGCTGCCACGTGCTGGGAGTTCACGGTCGGTGGCCATTTTGTCAGGTTGCTAAGCGATCCAGCTCGGTATAACGTAATGTACATAGACCTTGCTTATCCCGGTGTACTACAGGTATGTGCAGTAGTACTGAATGATTGCTATCACTTGTGGTGAAACACCTATCTTATCAAATACAGTAACTACTGTACAGTATAGTTGTTCGCACAGGTGATGGTAATCATACTGTATATTTAAACTGAAGTCCGTAACAGAGCATTCTGTCCCTCCTGCAGAGGTTCTTGTTGGGAGGCACAGGGAAAAAAGGCAAATACTGTACAGTATTTGCACTTTACTGTTGTGCACTTTATTTGAAAATGTACAGTTGTTTGCTATTTTTAGCATGCTGTGCTTTACATGTTTTCTTATTGTGGTTTTTATATTTTTAGACAAAAGACAAAGAATGCAGACTACCAGATTTTACGGGAGTGCCAAAACCCACCCATCAGTGGCACAGAAACTTGCTGCATTAGTCCCACAAAAGAAGAAGAAAACTGCCAAGGCGGCTCAGAAAGAAAATGTGGTGAAACCACGAAAAAATGCCAAGGCAAAGAATAATACGTTGGAGATGATATGTGGTGTGGCAAATGATGTAATTGTTCCATCTCCTGCAGATCACAGTGTTCAGCCAATGAATCTGGAAATACCGGTGCTAGAGGACGTGACAAACACGCTGCATCAGGAAGCTTCTTTTTTGGACCATGTAGCCACCCCTGGACAAGAAGACATGACACATTCACCACGAAGAAGGTTGCATTTCACAGATGTGAACACCAAAGTGCAGGACTGCCAGTGTACCTGTCCTGTTTTACTAAAGGAGCTACTCAGTAAGGTGACCAATATGGAGTCAGAAGTTGGTGGACAGGTCAATCAGCTGCAGACCGATGTGGCTGGCCTTAAAGAAGGCATAAAGGAACAGATGGTAGAAGCCATGAAGAAAGTTATTGAACAAACGAGGGAAGAATGGCAAGTTGGAGTTTGCCGCACCATCATTGCAACACACCACCAAGCGGTTCAAGTCAGCGGCCTGGACGACCGAGGCCTGGAGGACCGCAGAGGAGGCCTGGAGGACCGCAGAGGAGGCCTGGAGGACCGCAGAGGAGGCCTGGAGGACCGCAGCGGAGGCCTGGAGGACCGCAGCGGACTTGACGAAGTCAGCGGCATGGACGACCACAGAGGAGGCCTGGAGGACCGCAGAGGAGGCCTGGAGGACCGCAGAGGAGGCCTGGAGGACCGCAGAAGAGACCAGGAGGACCGCAGAAGAGACCTGGAGGACCGCAGAGGAGGCCTGGAGGACCGCAGAGGAGGCCTGGAGGACAGCAGAGGAGGCCTGGAGGACCGCAGAGGAGGCCTGGAGGACCGCAGAGGAGGCCTGGAGGACCGCAGAGGAGGCCTGGAGGACCGCAGAAGAGACCTGGAGGACAGCAGAGGAGGCCTGGAGGACCGCAGAAGAGACCTGGAGGACCGCAGAGGAGGCCTGGAGGACCGCAGAGGAGGCCTGGAGGACCGCAGAGGAGGCCTGGAGGACCGCAGAGGCCTGGACCACAGCAGCGGACTGGACGAAGTCAGCGACTTGGACGACCGCAGAGGAGGCCTGGAGGACCGCAGAAGAGACCTGGAGGACCGCAGAAGAGACCAGGAGGACCGCAGAAGAGACCTGGAGGACCGCAGAGGAGGCCTGGAGGACCGCAGAAGAGACCTGGAGGACCGCAGAGGCCTGGACCACAGCAGCGGACTGGACGAAGTCAGCGACTTGGACGACCGCAGAGGAGGCCTGGAGGACCGCAGAAGAGACCTGGAGGACCGCAGAAGAGACCTGGAGGACCGCAGAAGAGACCTGGAGGACCGCAGAGGCCTGGACCACAGCAGCGGACTGGACGAAGTCAGCGACTTGGGCGACCGCAGAGGAGGCCTGGACGACCACAGAGGCCTGGAGGACCGCAGAGGAAACATGGAGGACCGCAGAGGAGGCCTGGAGGACCGCAGAGGAGGCCTGGAGGACCGCAGAAGAGACCTGGAGGACAGCAGAGGAGGCCTGGAGGACCGCAGAGGAGGCCTGGAGGACCGCAGAGGAGGCCTGGAGGACCGCAGAGGAGGCCTGGAGGACCGCAGAAGAGACCTGGAGGACCGCAGAGGAGGCCTGGAGGACCGCAGAGGAGGCCTGGAGGACCGCAGAGGAGGCCTGGAGGACCGCAGAGGCCTGGACCACAGCAGCGGACTGGACGAAGTCAGCGACTTGGACGACCGCAGAGGAGGCCTGGAGGACCGCAGAAGAGACCTGGAGGACCGCAGAAGAGACCAGGAGGACCGCAGAAGAGACCTGGAGGACCGCAGAGGAGGCCTGGAGGACCGCAGAGGAGGCCTGGAGGACAGCAGAGGAGGCCTGGAGGACCGCAGAGGAGGCCTGGAGGACCGCAGAGGAGGCCTGGAGGACCGCAGAGGAGGCCTGGAGGACCGCAGAAGAGACCTGGAGGACAGCAGAGGAGGCCTGGAGGACCGCAGAAGAGACCTGGAGGACCGCAGAGGAGGCCTGGAGGACCGCAGAGGAGGCCTGGAGGACCGCAGAGGAGGCCTGGAGGACCGCAGAGGCCTGGACCACAGCAGCGGGCTGGACGAAGTCAGCGACTTGGACGACCGCAGAGGAGGCCTGGAGGACCGCAGAAGAGACCTGGAGGACCGCAGAAGAGACCAGGAGGACCGCAGAAGAGACCTGGAGGACCGCAGAGGAGGCCTGGAGGACCGCAGAGGAGGCCTGGAGGACCGCAGAGGAGGCCTGGACGACCGCAGAGGGCTGGAGGACCGCAGAGGCCTGGATTCAAGTGTGCTGTTGCCAGGAACACCAATGATGACCAGCACACCTGCTCACAGGCCACTTCGCAATACATTCGGAGGCTCTCTGAACAATATTGCCCTGGCTGTCATCTCAACTTCCCTGGACGACCATCTGTACAGAGCTTCAAATGGACATATTCAGAAATATGCATATTCTCTGTTCCAGCACCATGTACGGTACGACAAATACTTGACGTGGGCCAATCGTGTGAACTTTGATGGTTCCAAGGGCAAACTTCCGCTGCCCAAAAATCTGGTACATGACATCATGGCTAGGTGTGAACGCCGCGTGAGGATTGGTGATCCAGAAAAGAGGAAGATAAGGGATACCATAAACTCTGTGCTGAGAACGAAGAGGAAAATGACTTGGAAGCTCGACTATGATGAAACCAGATCATTACCTACCTCCTAGCTTCAGCACATCAGCTTCACACAGCTGAAGCTAAAAAATTGTGTCAATGTACCTGTATGACCTGTACATTTTCTGGGGCTGCATGCACTGTGCTGAATCCACTTGGAGCAGCTCGGTTACTCAAAGGGGAGTGCATGAACTTGGCTCACCACATTCCTGGTAATGTAAGGGCCTGTTACAAGTTGCCCCTTTTATTCCTGTTGATTTTTTGGGCGCTGCTGTATCTATCCAGTAGCAGCCGAGTCCATTGTGCTGTGTCCATCTGGGGCCTTGGGCTGCGTTTCCATCCAGGGGCTGCTGTTGTCAGTCCTCTATTCTGGTGTCCGTATGCGACAGTGTTAAAAAGCAAAAGACAAAAACGAAAAATAATTCAAAAAAGCAAAACCTAAAAATAAAGTACAAAAACCATTACCCCGCACCACCACCACAAAAAAATAAATTATAAAAATGTTAAAGTTGATATTGTTACTGTATTTGTGCTGTTACCTTTTGATTAAAGTACCGTACAGTATGTGTGATGTTGGCTTTATTACAATACAGTACAGTATGTGTGATGTTACATGTTCCAAATGATTTTGTCCGTAAATAAAGTGTTTCTTAAAATAAACATGACGTGGTTTCCAATGTTTGTATTCCCAACTTCCTGTACTGTATAAATTAGTACTACTGTATGATGGGAATTCAATTAAGAGTGGTATACTGTATGTAAAACAACTTGGTTAGGCATCTTGCATTTCATATTTTAATAAAAACCACAGGAAACTTCTATTTTTAAAAGTTTATTGAAGAAAAAAAAGGTGTTTTTTTTTAAATAAAGTTTGAAAGTTAATTAAAACAAAAAAGTAGTTTGTTCTTCGTTACATTCTTTTCTTGTGTATATAGATATCTGTGGGGAAAAAAAAAAAAAAAGTATTAAAGTAAAGACACTCATGTTCATTTGTTTTCCAAGAAAATTTGTGGAACCACACAGCCCAGCAATAAGTCATGCTGGGCTGTGTGGTTCCACAAAAGGCATGCGGTACAAAGTGAAATAGTGGTGTCAGTGGTCAGCACTTTGACACGCTAACATTTGTGGAACCACACAGCAATGGCTGACACACACAAAATGCCTGACACACACAAAATGCCTGACACACACAAAATGCCTGACACACACAAAATGCCTGACACACACATGCTGGAGTGAAAACACATGTTTGCCAAACAGTCGACAGCACATGTCGGCCAGATGGCCGACCAAACTTGCTCCAAATCACCCCAAACTGGCCAGAAAGCACCCCAGCACACTCAGGAGGTACTGTACACCACAGCTAAATTAGGAGAGAATTTCATTACAAACAGCCAGATCTTGCAGATTATCTGCCAGATAATTGTATGGTGTACAGTATGCCTATCTTATACAGTAGAAAAAGATACTATACAATGGAGTACAAGAACAAAAATTTTTATTAAATAAAATTAAATTAATCGCAATAACAAATTAAAAAAGTGGTCCACTAGGAGGTGGACCACCACCCGCAGGAGCTGGATGGCACGCTGCAACTGTTCTGTGGGAAAAAAAGGACAGTATTACAAAACAAATACTGAATACTTTACAGTGTAGTAATGGCAATACAGTACTTTACTCTATATTAGACAATATTGTTATTTACTGTACAATGTACAGTACTGTATTGTCAGTACAGTAAATCAAACACTACTGTACGCTGTCGAGGTAATTTAAACATTGCTTTAGTTTACCTCTTGTATAAGTGGGCTGCTGCCTGCCCGCTTCTGGGCCAGCCCACCTATCTTGCCCCTGTCTGGGGCCCCCATAAATAATTGGCACTATATTGGAGAAAAAAAAACATTTAGTCACATTCAAATAGTAAACAATTATTACTGTATACTGTAGGTACAGTATTATACTGTATTGCTGGTATTCAAAATATAAAGTACTGTACAAGAGTTTAGCTTCAATAGGTCATAAACAAATTGTCAAAGGAATTAAACACCACAGTACAAATACTGTAGACATTTACTGTATGTATTAGCAGTCATGACATTTCATGACCGCTTCAGAAAAAAGAGGGTTACAGTACTGTAGGTGGTGTTGTAGGGAGTACTATCCATAATAGTGGACTGTACTCAGAGCCAGCCATAAATAATATGATTCCCTAGTCAAGTTTTTGGATGCTGCCCCCTTGCACAGATGCTATTTCCGCCTCTGAGCCTGTACCCCTTTCCCAGCACCATCACCCCTCAACCATAGCAGTCCTCATTTTGGTGCTCCTCCAACTTACTGTACTGTATGTTTAAAATAGCAACAGTGTGCACATTCGGTGTGCATCCCAAAACGGTGCATGTTCTTGCTGGGAAGGGGCAAGGCCACACAGTAATTCCCCAATCTGAAATGACGCCACACAGTACTGCAACTTTATTCACAACATATCATGCAATAGTGTCTCTTTTTCTCGTTACATCATATGATAGTACCACATTACTCCTCAAAGTATTCCCACTTATTCACATTGCATCACATCATATTGCTCTTTGTTCACATTAGACCACACAGTAGTGCCCTTGCTACAGTATATGTTACACAACAAAGTACTGTATACACATAATGCTGCACATTAGTAATGCATTTTGTATGCACAGAATATACTGTAGGCATGCTGCATATCATATTAATCAGCAGAAGCTGCTTGTGCCCCTGGGCATTTGGCAAGTATGCCTATGCCTAGGGCAGGCTCAGACTGGAGATCAGTACGTAATCCCGCTGGACGGGATCCCGGCAGTCAAAATACAGACGCCGGAATCCCGACCACACAATCCCGACATGGGCGGCGAGCGGAAAGCAGCCCCTTGCATGCTTGCTTCGCTCGCCACGCGGTGGGCACGGTGCCTCGCTACGCTCTACACACTATTATATCAGTAGTCAGGAAACGCAGCATGCATTTGTGGAGTGAAGAGGGTGAAAAAGGAGAGAAAGTACAGTTTGTACTGTAAGGTTATGTCAGAGGGTGTGAAGATGATCAGCTCAGTGTTATACATGTTACAGTAAGTTAGAATACAGTACAGTGCATTATGTATTTCTATTTTATTACCAGGTGTCTCCTCCACTGGTTGGCGACGGACTGTAAAAAGATAAAATACAGTACAGTTAGTCATATCAGTTTGACTTAAAATAATGTTGGAGAAAAAAAAATACTGTAATTACAGTACCAACTATTGCTACTGTACAGTATATTTACCAAAAATGTATTCTGGCTCGTCGTCTGTGGGTAAAAGAGAAGAATATTATAAGATACAGTATACAGTAAAAAGTATAGTAATAGTACACTAGTGTCCAGGCCCAGTGTCAGGTGGGTAAAAAAAGGTATGCTTGTGACAGGCATGGTGATTCCAAGGGACCCCACCGAGACCATCAGAAAATTTGTGAGTGACCCGTATGCCGGTGATTATGACTAGAATAAGGTAGCAACTCTTTTTTCTTTTGAATTATGTATACTGTACAGTACTGTATGTGCATATTGTACAGTACACTTAAAATATTTAGCAGTTACTGTAGTGGTAATTTTTGGGATGACAGTATTAGCATACTGTAAGCATCCAACTGAGGCCCCCAAACAGATGCCGCCACTAGGTACAGTACGTGCCTCTCGTGCCTAATGGGAAATTCATCACTGACAGTATCTAGAGAGATGAATGGAGAGACAGTGACAAGGGGTGAGAGAGAGAGAGAGAGAGAGAGAGAGAAATTGAGTAAGATGGGTGTTTTTTTTAGAACAGGATGTTGTCCATACAGTAGCAACCAATCAAATATTACCTACTGTACTGTATTATCGTCTGTAAGTGTAACTAGATACTGTAAATGTTAATGTGGGATGTGATCGGTTGCTACTGTATGGGCAATATCACCAGTTCAAACAAAAACAATTTTCATCCGATTTCTACGCATTTGCCAGAAAAATCTGATGAAAAGTGCTACTCTGATGGCATCAGATCAATGTCAGTAATAATTCTTACCACTAAATGCAGCAGCATCATCATCATCCTCCTCCTCCTCCATGGCCTGTTCCAGTGTAGGGCCTGTGAAAAAAAACATTAATGTGAAAAAAAAAAAGGTTCATTCCAGGAAATACACATACCCTCCAACATGACCCGCCCCACTAGGTACAAAATGCTCTGGTTCTGGACTTCCCTCTTAATTTATTATTGCCATCACCTGTGAAGAAACAGCTTTCTTATCATATAACTAGTTCAACACAGGTGATGGAAATCATAAATTAAGAGGGAAGTCTAGAAACAGAGCAGTGCGGCGGGTCATGTTGGAGGGTCTGCATACAGAAACATAGAATTTGATGACAAATACTGTAAGAACCACTTTGCCCATCTAATCTGCCTCTTTTTTTTAACCTTTTTTTTACATCAAACCTTATAACAATTTTCCCCAAACATCACATGATGCAAAGATAAATAAATAAAAAAAGAGAGTAGATTTCGCACACAGAGACGAGAATGTCGAGGCCAGAATCAGGGGGTAGTGGAGGAGGGTTAGGATACCGTACCTCACCCTGTTGGGATTGCTGCAATCAGGATGCCACTGTCGGTCACCTGACCGCTAGAATCCTGACTGCTGGTCACGCAAACCCAACCCATTGGTTTAACACAATGTACAGTACAGTACAATACTGCAGTTTACTTACCAAGTTGGGGAGAGGGTTGTTGGGGAGAGGGTTTTTCATCCTCATCCTCACTGTCAATAATTACTGAGTTGAAAATAAAAAAATATTATAAACAAAATACAGTAGAGTACAGTTACTACAAAATTGCACAGTAGTACAGTGCTACAGGAGGCAGAGATATATTCATAATACAGTAGGAGCAGAATGACTGTCCAGCGGTAGGGGACATACAGTACTGTATTTAAAAGACCTGCTGTCTGGATCCCGGCATTCAGAATGCAGAGTGTGGATTCAGAGTATGATTGGAGGGTTAGGCTAGTGGAGGGTGGGTCGAATGCACAATTTTGGGCACCATAATACAAAATGGATATCGTGGAACTACAAAAGGTTTAGAGGCGGGCGACCAAAGTGATGAAGTGGATTGAGAAGATGGAATACAAGGAAAGGCAGGCTAGGCATGTTTACATTGGAAAAGAGGAGATTAAGAGGGGACATGATTAACCTTTACAAATATACTGTATACAGTAAGGGGACAATACACAGGAACGGTTTTTGATAAGATGGACACAGAGGACACGTGCACAGTAACTCTTGTTGAAGTAGAGGCGATTTCGCACAGAGGCGAAAAGGGGTCTTCACAGTGAGGGAAATACTGTACAGTACATGTTTGGAATTCCCTGCCTGAAAAGTAATAAAAGTGGACTTGGTCAATACTTTTAAGAATGGGCTTGAGAAAATCCTACTGTACTTACTATAATCTGGCTCCTCTTCCCCCGAATCAATGGGAATGAGCTCCTCCTCTGTATCAATTACGAGGCGGTCTGTGTGTAAAAGATGACAAGTTTTGTAAAATACAAAAATTACAGTAATACTGTAGGAAACTAGTGTGTCTGTAACAAAAAGTAATTATTACCACTTCCGGAGCTCTCGGATGCAGCAGCAGGTGGTGGTGGTGGTGGTGTTGGTACTGTGGGAAAAAAAATAACAGTACTGTAAGTGAAGCTGTCAATTTGAAACATGTACTGTACAGTATCCAGGACACATGTACAGTAGTGTAACAACGATGACAGTAGCACCAGAATTCTCGTTACACAATACCTGGCAGCGCAGCAGGTGGTGGTGGTGGTGGTGGTGGTACTGTGGGAAAAAAAATAACAGTACTGTAAGTGAAGCTGTCAATTGGAAACATGTACTGTACAGTATCCAGGACACATGTACAGTAGTGTAACAACGATGACAGTAGCACCAGAATTCTCGTTACACAATACCTGGCAGCGCAGCAGGTGGTGGTGGTGGTGGTGGTGGTACTGTGGGAAAAAAAATAACAGTACTGTAAGTGAAGCTGTCAATTGGAAACATGTACTGTACAGTATCCAGGACACATGTACAGTAGTGTAACAACGATGACAGTAGCACCAGAATTCTCGTTACACAATACCTGGCAGCGCAGCAGGTGGTGGTGGTGGTGGTGGTGGTACTGTGGGAAAAAAATAACAGTACTGTAAGTGAAGCTGTCAATTGGAAACATGTACTGTACAGTATCCAGGACACATGTACAGTAGTGTAACAACGATGACAGTAGCACCAGAATTCTCGTTACACAATACCTGGCAGCGCAGCAGGTGGTGGTGGTGGTGGTGGTGGTACTGTGGGAAAAAAAATAACAGTACTGTAAGTGAAGCTGTCAATTGGAAACATGTACTGCACAGTATCCAGGACACATGTACAGTAGTGTAACAACGATGACAGTAGCACCAGAATTCTCGTTACACAATACCTGGCAGCGCAGCAGGTGGTGGTGGTGGTGGTGGTGGTACTGTGGGAAAAAAAATAACAGTACTGTAAGTGAAGCGGTCAATTGGAAACATGTACTGCACAGTATCCAGGACACATGTACAGTAGTGTAACAACGATGACAGTAGCACCAGAATTCTCGTTACACAATACCTGGCAGCGCAGCAGGTGGTGGTGGTGGTGGTACTGTGGGAAAAAAAATAACAGTACTGTAAGTGAAGCTGTCAATTTGAAACATGTACTGCACAGTATCCAAGACACATGTACAGTAGTGTAACAACGATGACAGTAGCACCAGAATTCTCGTTACACAATACCTGGCAGCGCAGCAGGTGGTGGTGGTGGTGGTACTGTGGGAAAAAAAATAACAGTACTGTAAGTGAAGCTGTCAATTTGAAACATGTACTGCACAGTATCCAAGACACATGTACAGTAGTGTAACAACGATGACAGTAGCACCAGAATTCTCGTTACACAATACCTGGCAGCGCAGCAGGTGGTGGTGGTGGTGGTACTGTGGGAAAAAAAATAACAGTACTGTAAGTGAAGCTGTCAATTTGAAACATGTACTGCACAGTATCCAAGACACATGTACAGTAGTGTAACAACGATGACAGTAGCACCAGAATTCTCGTTACACAATACCTGGCAGCGCAGCAGGTGGTGGTGGTGGTGGTACTGTGGGAAAAAAAATAACAGTACTGTAAGTGAAGCTGTCAATTTGAAACATGTACTGCACAGTATCCAGGACCAAAAAGGGGTCCGGCCAATAAACAATCTGCATCAGAGAAGCAAGATACAGTATGCTTAAAGTATACAGTACTACGGTATATACTACAGTAGATCGCCAACAAACGTAAATTAACAAACAACTATCACTGGAATTTACCATCCTCATCCCGTAGCGAAGCACGGGTATTCAGCTATCTACAATGTTATTTATACTTTGTGTTTAATATTTACATTTAGTTTTGTAAACAGACATTCTTAACATTAACGGATTGCAGCGAGTTATCTGTGATGGTCAGGACAGGGGGTTGGGACTATAGAAATCACTATGTACTGTACACTACTGTATTTGACAATACTTACCAGCTTGGCGGCGCCTGTCCCGCCTCCTGTGACGTCGTGCTACCAGCCCTGTAAAAATATATATACAGTATAATGGCAGCATACTGTACAGCCAATGAAATTCAACATTGACAGCATCTTTATGACATCACAATAAATGGAATTGTTCATTCTAGTACCCTGCACCTAATCACTCAGGAGGGCATAGTGTACTGTACTGTCTTCAAAACTTAAGGGGCACATTTCTAAATGTGACATACTGTACAGTACACTTACAGTATCGCTACAGTACAGTAGGTCCAGGGTATTAGACAGAACACTACCTTTATAGACATTGTAACACACATAAGCATTGCCCTTATAAACATTATGACACACATCAGCATGCAGCCCTCCCACCCTTAACCATCTCAGTACTGTTCATTACATTACAAATTGATTTCATGACAGATGATGCAGTACTCACCTGAATTCATCTTATTCACGTCATGTCACAGTAGTGCAGTTTATTCACGTCACAGTACTGTCCTTGATTCACGTTGTGTCACACAGTAGAGCACCGTATTCACGTCACAGTACTGTCCTTGATTCACGTTGTGTCACACAGTAGAGCACCTTATTCACGTCACAGTACTGTCCTTGATTCACGTTGTGTCACACAGTAGAGCACCGTATTCACGTCACAGTACTGTCCTTGATTCACGTTGTGTCACACAGTAGAGCACCTTATTCACGTTACTGTACGTCACAGTAGTGCAGTAGTATATCCACATTACGTCACAAAGTAGAGATCTGCCAGTCATGAACCTTATGCAAGAGTAATGCACGTCAGAACACATTAGGCCACTGTAACATCCCTTAGAATAATTTCTGCCAAAGTAACATCCCTTAGAACACTGTACTATCTGAAACACAAATTTCGGCACACTGCAATTAAACCACACAATGCACTGCACGACTGCGTGATATGACAAACTGCACATTTCCCTGCAAAATATGATACAATGTACACTACACAAAAAACTGCAATTACCACATGTGTATACAGTACACTGCACGACAGTGCTGGCCCTAGCCAGGTACAGATACAGCCGCAGTCACGCAAAATATAGGCATGCCGCATATCATTTTAATCAGCAGAAGCTGCTGGTGCCCCTAAGCATAGCAAATGCCCTAGGCATTTGCCTACTGTAGTTTGCCTATGCCTAAGGCCGGCTCTGCTGCACGATGTGATTCACTATGTATTACACTCACTGCACAATACCATATTCTGAATGTACACTGCATGACACGCTGCAATTACGCAGCACGATACACTGTGATACATTGCATATACTGTACACTGCATGATACTGTACACTGCACAATCGTAGACCACCTGGATTGTAAAGAACTACTGTATATACACAAGTTTAAAAAAATAACAATTGTTTTTGTAAAACGCATGTCGATCTTTTTCCATGTCAACTTAACGACCATGTCAACCTACAGTAACTGGTGTCAACCAATTTCAAAAGCCGCACCATCTAGGTCGACGCAAAAAAACAAATTGACCTTTTGACCCGGGTTAACGTTTGGTCCTTGTTTAACCATTTGTTTACCACAAATACTGTACAGTGCTGTATAGACCGGATACCTGCTGCTACAGCAGCCCCTGCTATAATGTACTGTACCTGTAACTACAGTAACTTAAAGTACAGTAATCTACAGTAATGTACTGTACTTACAATCCCTTATGGCCTGCAGGCGTCGTGGGGTCCGCCTCACGAGGTCACTCCACCTCCTCTGGAGAGACCTCACCGTTCTCCTCCGGTTGTAGGTCCGGAGGATATCCCTGCTGGCCCTCCTATATGCCCTTACTTTCTCCTCGTTGCTGGCGAGAGTTCTGTCCCGCCAGCGAACGAGGAGACGCAGCTCACCCATAGCATAGGGACGGTCACGTACAGGTACTACAGGTACAGCTGCCATGATTATGCTCAATGAGCGATCCAGACGTCGTGCGTCTCAGACGTCGTGCGTCTCAGACGTCGTGCGTCTCAGGCGTCGTGCGTTCCAGGCATTCAACGTACAGTACTGTAGTTACTGTACTTTGTGACAGTTTCCCTTAGTTTTACATATGCCCTTTCTTTGACCACAGTATTTTCCACTGTCTTGCCCTACGCCCTTCCCTCCTGGGAGCCTTCACAGGTCTTATGCTATACACAAATACCGAAGATGCACAGTCCGTCAGAATACACTCATTTCATTCACGCTGTTTGGGTGCATTTAGCGTAAAGAATCGCTCCTGCAGATGTACTTTGATTTATGTGAAACCTGTGTGCATCCTTCCATTGACTGTCTTACAATGGAAATAAAATAATACAGTGCATTATTACAGAAAAAAAAAAAAAAAAAAAGAAAGAAAGCACATCATGTCTCGAACCCTGGACCCCCAGTGAGGGAGGTGGGAGCCTTCACCCCTAGCCCACGACGCCTCATGAGAGATTTCTAATTTCATGTGTGAAAGTACTGCAAACAGCGCCCGGCCCTCGCCCCATTGCTGTTGGTTTATGCCTTAGAGGACTCGGACGCTCGCATTTGTAAAGCACGGTGTTTTCCTCCGCCTCCTGCTAGCCTGTTGCCCTTCCCCCATGGGAGCCTGCACAGATCATGCAGTAGACAGGGAGGGAATGCAGGTCATGTGCAATACACAAACGCCCACTGTGGTACTATTTTGCTCACTTACAGTACCGTACTGTAGGTTGCATTTAGCGTAAAGAATCGCTCCTGCAGATGTACTTTGATTTATGTGAAACCTGTGTGCATCCTTCCATTGGATGTACAGTACTGTATTGGAGAGAAAAAAAAAAATGTTAAAGTGAATGTCACGGGAACACATTAAAAATAAGGTTGGCACTTCCTTCCCATTGGTGTTGGTTTACAGTATGCCGTAGTGTACTCGGACGCTCATGTAATTGCATTTCAAAGGCACAGTATTTTCCATCGTCTCCCCCCTACCCCCATCGCCCTTCCCCCCTGGGGGCCTGCACAGGGAGGAAATTCAGGTCCTGTGCAATGCACAAACGCTGAAGATCTACAGTACTGTTTTGCTTAGTTGGTAGCGCCAGAATACAGTACACTCATTTCATTCACGCTGTTTGGGTGCATTTAGCGTAAAGAATCGCTCCTGCAGATGTACTTTGATTTATGTGAAACCTGTGTGCATCCTTCCATTGACTGTCTTACAATGGAAATAAAATAATACAGTGCATTATTACAGAAAAAAAAAAAAAAAAAAAGAAAGAAAGCACATCATGTCTCGAACCCTGGACCCCCAGTGAGGGAGGTGGGAGCCTTCACCCCTAGCCCACGACGCCTCATGAGAGATTTCTAATTTCATGTGTGAAAGTACTGCAAACAGCGCCCGGCCCTCGCCCCATTGCTGTTGGTTTATGCCTTAGAGGACTCGGACGCTCGCATTTGTAAAGCACGGTGTTTTCCTCCGCCTCCTGCTAGCCTGTTGCCCTTCCCCCATGGGAGCCTGCACAGATCATGCAGTAGACAGGGAGGGAATGCAGGTCATGTGCAATACACAAACGCCCACTGTGGTACTATTTTGCTCACTTACAGTACCGTACTGTAGGTTGCATTTAGCGTAAAGAATCGCTCCTGCAGATGTACTTTGATTTATGTGAAACCTGTGTGCATCCTTCCATTGGATGTACAGTACTGTATTGGAGAGAAAAAAAAAAATGTTAAAGTGAATGTCACGGGAACACATTAAAAATAAGGTTGGCACTTCCTTCCCATTGGTGTTGGTTTACAGTATGCCGTAGTGTACTCGGACGCTCATGTAATTGCATTTCAAAGGCACAGTATTTTCCATCGTCTCCCCCCTACCCCCATCGCCCTTCCCCCCTGGGGGCCTGCACAGGGAGGAAATTCAGGTCCTGTGCAATGCACAAACGCTGAAGATCTACAGTACTGTTTTGCTTAGTTGGTAGCGCCAGAATACAGTACACTCATTTCATTCACGCTGTTTGGGTGCATTTAGCGTAAAGAATCGCTCCTGCAGATGTACTTTGATTTATGTGAAACCTGTGTGCATCCTTCCATTGACTGTCTTACAATGGAAATAAAATAATACAGTGCATTATTACAGAAAAAAAAAAAAAAAAAAAGAAAGAAAGCACATCATGTCTCGAACCCTGGACCCCCAGTGAGGGAGGTGGGAGCCTTCACCCCTAGCCCACGACGCCTCATGAGAGATTTCTAATTTCATGTGTGAAAGTACTGCAAACAGCGCCCGGCCCTCGCCCCATTGCTGTTGGTTTATGCCTTAGAGGACTCGGACGCTCGCATTTGTAAAGCACGGTGTTTTCCTCCGCCTCCTGCTAGCCTGTTGCCCTTCCCCCATGGGAGCCTGCACAGATCATGCAGTAGACAGGGAGGGAATGCAGGTCATGTGCAATACACAAACGCCCACTGTAGTACTATTTTGCTCACTTACAGTACCGTACTGTAGGTTGCATTTAGCGTAAAGAATCGCTCCTGCAGATGTACTTTGATTTATGTGAAACCTGTGTGCATCCTTCCATTGGATGTACAGTACTGTATTGGAGAGAAAAAAAAAAATGTTAAAGTGAATGTCACGGGAACACATTAAAAATAAGGTTGGCACTTCCTTCCCATTGGTGTTGGTTTACAGTATGCCGTAGTGTACTCGGACGCTCATGTAATTGCATTTCAAAGGCACAGTATTTTCCATCGTCTCCCCCCTACCCCCATCGCCCTTCCCCCCTGGGGGCCTGCACAGGGAGGAAATTCAGGTCCTGTGCAATGCACAAACGCTGAAGATCTACAGTACTGTTTTGCTTAGTTGGTAGCGCCAGAATACAGTACACTCATTTCATTCACGCTGTTTGGGTGCATTTAGCGTAAAGAATCGCTCCTGCAGATGTACTTTGATTTATGTGAAACCTGTGTGCATCCTTCCATTGACTGTCTTACAATGGAAATAAAATAATACAGTGCATTATTACAGAAAAAAAAAAAAAAAAAAAGAAAGAAAGCACATCATGTCTCGAACCCTGGACCCCCAGTGAGGGAGGTGGGAGCCTTCACCCCTAGCCCACGACGCCTCATGAGAGATTTCTAATTTCATGTGTGAAAGTACTGCAAACAGCGCCCGGCCCTCGCCCCATTGCTGTTGGTTTATGCCTTAGAGGACTCGGACGCTCGCATTTGTAAAGCACGGTGTTTTCCTCCGCCTCCTGCTAGCCTGTTGCCCTTCCCCCATGGGAGCCTGCACAGATCATGCAGTAGACAGGGAGGGAATGCAGGTCATGTGCAATACACAAACGCCCACTGTGGTACTATTTTGCTCACTTACAGTACCGTACTGTAGGTTGCATTTAGCGTAAAGAATCGCTCCTGCAGATGTACTTTGATTTATGTGAAACCTGTGTGCATCCTTCCATTGGATGTACAGTACTGTATTGGAGAGAAAAAAAAAAATGTTAAAGTGAATGTCACGGGAACACATTAAAAATAAGGTTGGCACTTCCTTCCCATTGGTGTTGGTTTACAGTATGCCGTAGTGTACTCGGACGCTCATGTAATTGCATTTCAAAGGCACAGTATTTTCCATCGTCTCCCCCCTACCCCCATCGCCCTTCCCCCCTGGGGGCCTGCACAGGGAGGAAATTCAGGTCCTGTGCAATGCACAAACGCTGAAGATCTACAGTACTGTTTTGCTTAGTTGGTAGCGCCAGAATACAGTACACTCATTTCATTCACGCTGTTTGGGTGCATTTAGCGTAAAGAATCGCTCCTGCAGATGTACTTTGATTTATGTGAAACCTGTGTGCATCCTTCCATTGACTGTCTTACAATGGAAATAAAATAATACAGTGCATTATTACAGAAAAAAAAAAAAGAAAGAAAGCACATCATGTCTCGAACCCTGGACCCCCAGTGAGGGAGGTGGGAGCCTTCACCCCTAGCCCACGACGCCTCATGAGAGATTTCTAATTTCATGTGTGAAAGTACTGCAAACAGCGCCCGGCCCTCGCCCCATTGCTGTTGGTTTATGCCTTAGAGGACTCGGACGCTCGCATTTGTAAAGCACGGTGTTTTCCTCCGCCTCCTGCTAGCCTGTTGCCCTTCCCCCATGGGAGCCTGCACAGATCATGCAGTAGACAGGGAGGGAATGCAGGTCATGTGCAATACACAAACGCCCACTGTGGTACTATTTTGCTCACTTACAGTACCGTACTGTAGGTTGCATTTAGCGTAAAGAATCGCTCCTGCAGATGTACTTTGATTTATGTGAAACCTGTGTGCATCCTTCCATTGGATGTACAGTACTGTATTGGAGAGAAAAAAAAAATGTTAAAGTGAATGTCACGGGAACACATTAAAAATAAGGTTGGCACTTCCTTCCCATTGGTGTTGGTTTACAGTATGCCGTAGTGTACTCGGACGCTCATGTAATTGCATTTCAAAGGCACAGTATTTTCCATCGTCTCCCCCCTACCCCCATCGCCCTTCCCCCCTGGGGGCCTGCACAGGGAGGAAATTCAGGTCCTGTGCAATGCACAAACGCTGAAGATCTACAGTACTGTTTTGCTTAGTTGGTAGCGCCAGAATACAGTACACTCATTTCATTCACGCTGTTTGGGTGCATTTAGCGTAAAGAATCGCTCCTGCAGATGTACTTTGATTTATGTGAAACCTGTGTGCATCCTTCCATTGACTGTCTTACAATGGAAATAAAATAATACAGTGCATTATTACAGAAAAAAAAAAAAAAAAAAAGAAAGAAAGCACATCATGTCTCGAACCCTGGACCCCCAGTGAGGGAGGTGGGAGCCTTCACCCCTAGCCCACGACGCCTCATGAGAGATTTCTAATTTCATGTGTGAAAGTACTGCAAACAGCGCCCGGCCCTCGCCCCATTGCTGTTGGTTTATGCCTTAGAGGACTCGGACGCTCGCATTTGTAAAGCACGGTGTTTTCCTCCGCCTCCTGCTAGCCTGTTGCCCTTCCCCCATGGGAGCCTGCACAGATCATGCAGTAGACAGGGAGGGAATGCAGGTCATGTGCAATACACAAACGCCCACTGTAGTACTATTTTGCTCACTTACAGTACCGTACTGTAGGTTGCATTTAGCGTAAAGAATCGCTCCTGCAGATGTACTTTGATTTATGTGAAACCTGTGTGCATCCTTCCATTGGATGTACAGTACTGTATTGGAGAGAAAAAAAAAAATGTTAAAGTGAATGTCACGGGAACACATTAAAAATAAGGTTGGCACTTCCTTCCCATTGGTGTTGGTTTACAGTATGCCGTAGTGTACTCGGACGCTCATGTAATTGCATTTCAAAGGCACAGTATTTTCCATCGTCTCCCCCCTACCCCCATCGCCCTTCCCCCCTGGGGGCCTGCACAGGGAGGAAATTCAGGTCCTGTGCAATGCACAAACGCTGAAGATCTACAGTACTGTTTTGCTTAGTTGGTAGCGCCAGAATACAGTACACTCATTTCATTCACGCTGTTTGGGTGCATTTAGCGTAAAGAATCGCTCCTGCAGATGTACTTTGATTTATGTGAAACCTGTGTGCATCCTTCCATTGACTGTCTTACAATGGAAATAAAATAATACAGTGCATTATTACAGAAAAAAAAAAAAAAAAAAGAAAGAAAGCACATCATGTCTCGAACCCTGGACCCCCAGTGAGGGAGGTGGGAGCCTTCACCCCTAGCCCACGACGCCTCATGAGAGATTTCTAATTTCATGTGTGAAAGTACTGCAAACAGCGCCCAGCCCTCGCCCCATTGCTGTTGGTTTATGCCTTAGAGGACTCGGACGCTCGCATTTGTAAAGCACGGTGTTTTCCTCCGCCTCCTGCTAGTCCTCCATTCCCATTATGCATTAGCGAACTCAGACGCTCATACAGTATATTTTATATTTTAAAAAGCACGGTGTTTATACATTGTACTGTACATTATTCCTTTTACACAATTACTGTAGTTGCGTCTCCATACACATACAGTACAGTACTGTACTCCATACTTTTTCCACCGCTTCCCGTTACGCCTACAGTATTGCCAGAGCTGTAGATCAATCCGCCGCTATACTGTACGATCGAAAGTACTGGATTAGTGGAGCATTAGCCACACAGTGGTGGAGATGTGTAATGCATGATGAGTATCTAGATCGTCTCAACGCGCCTGCCTGTGATTAAACTCAGCTATCGCCTTAGCGTGGCTAAACGCCCGTCTCGGCGGAGAAACAGTCAAGATAAAGTTGGCTACATCTGTATATCATAGAATATGGCAAGCCTATATTCATTGGTGTTCTGGAAAAAATTACAATCCAAGAGCCTTTAAAGTAGCTAGAATTTTGGATTTTCTGCAGGCAGGATTGGATAAGGGGTTGAAGGTTGCTTCCTTGAGGGTGCAAGTCTCAGCATTGACTGTATGGTTTCAGCAGAAGATTGCTGACCTACAGGATGTACGTACGTTTTTCCAAGGGGTAGTACATATTCAACCTCCATTTGTTCCTCCTGCAGCTCCCTGGGATTTGAATTTAGTTCTTAAATTTCTCCAGGGTCCTTTGTTTGAACCACTTGAGAGAGCGGATCTTAAGTGGTTAACGATTAAAGTTCTTTTTTTACTGGCAATGGCGTCAGCCAGAAGAGTGTCAGATTTAGGAGCATTATCATGTAAGTCTCCTTTCCTAAGTTTTTTTCCAGACAGAGCAGTTCTCAGAACGAGATCTAGTTATCTTCCAAAGGTGGTGTCAAAGTTTCACCTGAATGAAGAGATTGTAGTCCCAGCTTTTCAGGTATCGGGACTATCTGTGGGAGAAGCGTCACTGGACGTGGTCCGGTCTTTAAAAATCTATATAGATCGTACTAGTGCCATCAGGAAAACAGATTCCCTCTTCATCCTCTACGGATTCCATAGGAGAGGTTGGTCTGCTAGTAAACAGACGCTGGCGAGATGGCTCCGAGTGGTAATATCTGAAGCTTATTCTCATGCAGATCTCCCTATTCCGGCTAATGTCTCTGCACACTCTACACGTAAGGTAGGTCCTTCTTGGGCAGCACAACAGGGTGCATCAGCAGAACAGATATGTAAGGCAGCCACATGGTCTTCCATAAACACATTCATCAGACATTATGCCTTGGATACTTTTGCCTCTCATGACGCAGACTTCGGGCGAAAGGTCCTCCTGTGCAATCAGGAGCGTCCCCACCACTAAAATGGCTTTGGGAATCCCAATGTTATCCTGTGGATAATCCTGTGGACCCAGCCAGAGAAATAAACGTTATGGTAAGAACTTACCGTTGATAACGTGATTTCTCTTATGTCCATAGGTATCCACAGGGATCCCACCCGGACGCATCTGATTTGAGGATCTAGACAAACACTAAAAACCTCTTCCTTCTTGTATGGAAGGGTGTGCATGTGTGTTCTTATCGCCTGTACAGGTCTCTACCTAATGTTCCTGCCTATAATCGCTGTGGAAAGAACTGATCTGACTGAGTCAGTGGGCGGGACTATATAGTGGAGGCCCCAATGCATCCTGGGAGGCCAGAAAGCTCGTGACCGTGTTGGTGCCATTTTAGCTGTCGCTCGACAATATCCCAATGTTATCCTGTGGATACCTGTGGACATAAGAGAAATCACGTTATCAACGGTAAGTTCTTACCATAACGTTTATTTCTCTTACGTCCTAGAGGATGCTGGGGACTCCGTAAGGACCATGGGGTTTATACCAAAGCTCCCAACCGGGCGGGAGAGTGCGGATGACTCTGCAGCACCGACTGAGCAAACGCAAGGTCCTCATCAGCCAGGGTATCAAACTTGTAGAATTTTGCAAAAGCGTTTGAACCCGGCCAAGTAGCTGCTCGGCAAAGCTGTAATGCCGAGACGCCTCGGGCAGCCGCCCAAGAAGAGCCCACCTTCCTAGTGGAATGGGCCTTTACCGAATTTGGTGACGGTAATCCAGCCATAGAATGAACCTGCTGAATCGTGTAACAGATCCAGCGAACAATAGTCTGCTTAGAAGCAGGAGCGCCAACCTTGTTGGCTGCATACAGGACAAACAGAACCTTCTGTTTTCCTAACCCTAGCTGTCCTGGCTACATAAATTTTTTAAGGCCCTCACTACATCCAGGGACTTGGAGTCCTCCAAGTCCCCCGTAGCCACAGGCACCACAATAGGTTGGTTCATGTGAAAAGACGAAACCATCTTAGGTAGAAATTGAGGACGAGTCCTCCATTCTGCTCTATCCACCTGGAAAATCAGATAGGGGCTCTTGTGAGACAAAGCCGCCAATTCGGACACCCGCCTTGCAGATGCCAAGGCCAATAACATGACTACTTTCCAAGTGAGAAATTTCAATTCAACTGTTTGAAAAGGCTCAAACCAGTGCGATTTAAGGAACTGTAACACTACGTTAAGGTCCCATGGTGCTACTGGGGGCACAAAAGGAGGCTGAATGTGTAGCACTCCCTTTGCAAAAGTTTGGACTTCTGGGAGAGAAGCCAATTCCTTCTGGAAGAATATAGACAGGGCCGAAATCTGTACCTTAATGGAGCCTAACTTTAGGCCCATATCCACTCCTGCCTGTAGAAAGTGGAGAAAACGGCCCAAGTGGAAACCTTCCATAGGATCATTCTTGGCTTCACACCAAGATACACACTTTCTCCAGATACGGTGATAATGTTTCGCCGTCACTTCCTTCCTAGCCTTTATCAGAGTAGGGATGACTTCTTCCGGAATACCCCTCTCCGCTAGGATTCGGTGTTCAACCGCCATGCCATCAAACGTAACCGCGGTAAGTCTTGGAACACGCAGGGCCCCTGCTGCAACAGGTCCTCTCTGAGAGGAAGAGGCCACGGATCTTCTGTGGGCATCTCCTGAAGATCTGAATACCAGGCCCTTCGAGGCCAATCTGGAACAATGAGTATTGTCAGTACTCTTTTCCGTCTAATGATTCCCAATATATTTGAGATGAGAGGAAGAGGAGGAAACACATAGACCGACTGAAACACCCATGGTGTCACCAGGGCGTCCACCGCTATTGCCTGAGGGTCCCTTGACCTGGCGCAATACCTCCAAAGCTTCTTGTTGAAGCGTGATGCCATCATGTCTATTTGAGGAAGCTACCAACGACTTTTTATCTCTGCAAAGACTTCTTGATGAGGTCCCCACTCTCCTGGATGGAGATCGTGTCTGCTGAGGATGACTGCTTCCCAGTTGTCCACTCCCGGAATGAATATCGCTGACAGAGCGCTTACGTGATTTTTTGCCCACCGCAGAATCCTGGTGGCTTCCGCCATTGCCACTCTGCTCTTTGTACCGCCTTGGCGGTTTACATGAGCCACAGCTGTGACGTTGTCTGATTGAATCAGAACCGGTAGGTCGCGAAGAAGATTCTCTGCTTGTCGTAGGCCATTATAAACGGCCCTTAATTCCAGTATGTAGATGTGTAGGCAAGCCTCCTGGCTTGACCACAGTCCCTGAAAATTCCTTCCTTGTGTGACTGCTCCCCATCCTCGGAGGCTGGCGTCAGTGGTCACCAGGACCCAGTCCTGAATGCCGAACCTGCGACCTTCTAGAAGATGAGCACTCTGCAGCCACCACAGGAGAGACACCCTGGCCCTGGGGGACAGGGTTATCTTCTAATGTATTGGAAGGTGAGATCCGGACCACTTGTCCAGTAGGCCCCACTGAAAAGTCCTCGCCTGAAACCTGCGAAGGGGATGGCCCCGTAGGTCGCCACCATTTTCTCCAGTACTCGAGTGCATTGATGGACTGACACTATTTTTTGTTTTAACAGGTTTCTGACCCTGTTCTGGAGTTCCTGGGCTTTTTCCATTGGGAGAAAAACCCTCTTCTGTTCTGTGTCCAGAATCATGCCTAAGAAAGACAGCCGAGTTGTTGAAACCAATTGTGACTTTGGTAGATTTAGAATCCAGCCATGTTGCTGCAGCACTCTCAGGGAGAACGACACGCTTTTCTGCAACTGTTCCTTTGATCTCGCTTTTATCAGGAGATCGTCCAAGTACGGGATAATTGTGACTCCTTGCCTGCGCAGGAGTACCATCACTTCCGCCATTACCTTGGTGAAAACCCTTGGGGCCGTGGAAAGCCCAAACAGCAACATCTGAAATTGGAAATGACAGGCCTGTACAGCGAATCTCAGGTACGCTTGATGAGAAGGATAAATGGGGACATGAAGGTATGCATCCTTTATGTCTAGTGACACCATAAAATCCCCCCCTTCCAGGCTGTAGATCACTACCCTGAGCGATTCCATCTTGAACTTGAACCTTTTTAAGTACAGGTTCAGGGATTTTAATTTGAGAATGGGTCTGACCGAGCTATCCGGTTTCGGTTGCCCCAAATAGGGTTGAATAGTACCCTTTTCCCTGTTGCATTAAGGGAACCCTGATAATCACTTGCTGTAGACACAGCTTTCGAATTGCAGCCCACACTATCTCCCTCTCTGGGGGAGACGTTGGTAAAGCCGATTTGAAGAATCGGCGGGGAGGCACGTCTTCGAATTCCAGCTTGTAACCTTGGGACACAATTTCCATCGCCCAAGGATCCACATCCGACTGAACCCAGACGTGACTGAAGAGTCGAAGACGTGCCCCCACCGGAGCGGACTCCCTCAGTGGAGCCCCAGCGTCATGCGGTAGATTTAGTAGAAGCCGGGGAGGACTTCTGTTCCTGGGAACTGGCCGTAGCAGGCATTCTTTTTCCCTCTACCCTTACCTCTGGCGAGGAAGGAAGAGCCCCGACCTCTTCTGGACTTATGCGACGAGAGGACTGCATCTGATACTGCGGTATTTTCTTTTGCTGTGGGGGAACATAAGGCAAAAAAGGTAGATTTACCTGCGGTAGCTGTTGAAACCAGGTCCGCTAGACCTTTCCCAATTAAAAGCTCACCCTTGTAAGGCAAAATTTCCATATGCCTCTTTGAGTCGGCATCACCCGTCCATTGGCGGGTCCACAGCATATATAAGACTGCGTCTTTGATGTGATCTAAGGTCAATAAAATGGTATCACTATCTAGGGTATCAATATCAGCTGACAAGGTATCTGTCCAAGCTGCTACCACGCTACAAACCCAAGCCAATGCTATTTCCGGTCTGAGCAAAGCCCCCGTATGTGTATAAATTGATTTTAAGGTAGTTTCATGCCTGCGATCCGCAGGACCTTTTAGTGTCGCCATGTCCGGGTACAGTAGGGCCACTTTTTTGGACAAGCGTGTTAAGGCCTTGTCGACCGTGGGTGATGATTCCCACCGTAACCTGTCCTTTGAGGGGAAAGGATACGCCATAATAATTCTTTTGGGAATCTGCAGTTCTTTGTCTGGAGTTTCCCAAGCTTTTTCAAATAATGCGTTCAGCTCATAAGATGGGGGAAACGCTACCTCAGGTTTCTTCACCTTAAACCTGTGTACCCTCGTGTCAGGGACAGAGGGGTCATCTGTGATATGCAAAACATCTTTTATTGCAATAATCAAATAATGAATACTTTTTGCCACCCTTGGGTGTAACCTTGCATCATCATAGTCGACACTGGAGTCAGAATCCATGTCGGTATCAGTGTCTACTATTCGGGACAGGGGACATTTTTGAGACCCTGAAGGGCCCTGTGACACAGTCAAATCCTTGGACTCTGCTTTGTCCAATCTCTTATGTTATAAATTTACATTTGCATTTAAAACATTCCACATGTCCAACCAATCAGGTGTCGGCGTTGCCGACGGAGACACCACAATCATCTGCTCCACCTCCTCCTTAGATGAGCCTTCCGCTTCAGACATGCCGACACACACGGACCGACACAACCCCACACACACAGGGATATTTATATGGAGACAGATCCCCAATAAGGCCCTTTGGAGAGACAGAGAGAGAGTATGCCAGCACACACCCAGCGCCACTGACACCGGAAATAGAATTCCCAGATAAAACAGCGCTTTTATATAAATATATATATAATCACATTATATACACTCACTGCTGCTAATAAGGCCCCCCCCCCCCCCCCTCTGTTTTGCCCTGTGTCTTCAGCAGGGGAGAGTCCGGGGAGCCAGCTCCATGCTGTGGAGAAAATGGCGCTTTCCACGCTGAGGGATCAAGCTCCGCCCCCTCACCGGCAGGCTTCGGTCCCGCTCATTTTTACAATACTGGCGGGGGTTATGATATATAGTGCCTCTGTAGCCTATATATGTATGTTTGCCAGCCCTAGAGGTTCATTGCTGCCCAGGGCGCCCCCCCCTGCGCCCTGCACCCATCAGTGCCTTGTGTATTGTGTGTGGGAGCAATGGCGCACAGCGTTACCCCTACGCGCTTACCTCAGTGAAGATCTGAAGTCTTCTGCCGCCTTGAAGTCTTCTTTTCTTCCTATACTCACCCGGCTTCTATCTTCCGGCTCTGCGAGGAGGACGGCGGTGTGGCTCTGGGACGAACGGCAGGGTGAGTCCTGCGTTCCAACTCCCTCTGGAGCTAATGGTGTCCAGTAGCCTAAGAAGCAGAGCCTATCACTTAAGTAGGTCTGCTTCTCTCTCCTCAGTCCCACGATGCAGGGAGCCTGTTGCCAGCAGTGCTCCCTGAAAATAAAAAACCTAACAAAATTATTTTTCAGAGAAACTCAGGAGAGCTCCCCTGTAATGCACCCTATCTCCTCTGGGCACAAGATCTAACTGAGGTCTGGAGGAGGGGCATAGAGGGAGGAGCCAGTGCACACCCATACTAAAAGTTCTTTATAGTGCCTATGTCTCCTGCGGAGCCCGTCTATACCCCATGGTCCTTACGGAGTCCCCAGCATACTCTAGGACGTAAGAGAAAAGAGGACGCTGTCTGCCGTAATGTGTAAAAAGGGGACGCTGTCTGCCGTAATGTGTAGAAAGGGGCTCTACCTGGAGTAGTGGCGCTACTGTGCGGCGTAATTTGAATAATGGAGACTACTGTGCACCATTATATGAATTGGTATTATTTTGTGGCAACACCCCTTTCCCGTGAAGCCACGCCCCTATTTTTTTTGCACGCGCACTGATGCCGGTTTACGTTAAGGGGGGCGCCGATGCCGTTTCTTGCACACATCGCTAAAATGTCTAGTTACGGCACTGGGAACTAGTGATGTCACTGAGACTGACTTCATGTGTAAGCAAGGTGCACTGTGAAAATGTGCCTTGTATTGATGAACACCTTGCACCTAATTCTCATTTGGCAGCATTTTGATCAATTTATTGAGCGACTTGGACTGCTTTATCTCTACACTAAATGACTTTCGTTGTGCTATTGCAGCCATCATATCACATACTTCCCAACTGTCCCACTATTCAGACACTGTCCTGCTATCCCTCCCACAGTCCGCAGTATCCTGCATTTGGGGGAAAGTTGGGGGAGCCTTTGATCACCACTGCTCTGCACAGCAATAGATTCCGTGCGCACAGCGTCTAAACAGCGCAGAGTGATTAGCCTGGGGACTGTCCAGCTGCTCAGGGAGCACTGGGAATGCCTCCAAAATGCAGAAAACGGGGGGACGTGCCACGAGGCCACACCCTCCCACCCAAGGCCACACTCCCATTTAGGTTAGGCCACGATCCCTTTCCGGAGGCGCACGGGAGTCCCGTTATCGACTACTAAATAGTTGGGAGGCACGGTATCAGTATGTTAGGTGAATCCATTTCCTGTTACCTTTGCTCAGGTGATTAGTGCGTACTATTTGTTGTCTAGAAACAATGGGAGCTTTTTGACATCTAGAAACTGTTTTGGTATTGCTTAACTAATTTTCGTTTTGGGCTTGAGTGAATATTCTAATATTTGCTTTTTATTTATTTTACCAAATGGCTCTCATCTGCCGTTAAATTCTATGGGGTATATTTACTAAGGTCCCGATTTTGACCGAGATGCCGTTTTTCCTTCAAAGTGTCATCTCGGGAATTTACTAAACTCAAATCTCGGCAGTGATGAGGGCATTCGTATTTTTTTTGAAGTCCAACAAAAAAAATACGAATGAATACACCATCGGTCAAAACGCGGCTGTTTAAGTATGAATCTCGGTAATTTACTAAGAAGTGCAAAGCAAAAAAAAAACAAACACTGCCGTGAAAAAATACAAATCGTTAAAAAGTGCTAAAAAAAAACAGACCTGCTTTTTTGAGCCGTGTTTGGATAGGCATGCATGGATCCATGAGATCCGTGCATGTATATCAGTGGGAAGGGGTGGGAAAGTGTTAATTTTGTGAAAAAAAATTGCGTGGGGTCCCCCCTCCTAAGCATAACCAGCCTCGGGCTCTTTGAGCCGATCCTGGTTGCAGAAATATGGGGAAAAAATGGACAGGGGTTCCCCCATATTTAAGCAACCAGCATCGGGCTCTGCGCCTGGTCCTGGTTCCAAAAATACGGGGGACAAAAAGCGTAGGGGTCCCCCGTATTTTTAAAACCAGCACCGGGCTCCACTAGCTGGACAGATAATGCCACAGCCGGGGGTCACTTTTATACCGTGTCCTGCGGCCGTGGCATCAAATATCCAACTAGTCACCCCTGGCCGGGGTACCCTGGGGGAGTGGGGACCCCTTCAATCAAGGGGTCCCCCCCCAGCCACCCAAGGGCCAGGGGTGAAGCCCGAGGCTGTCCCCCCATCCAATGGGCTGCGGATGGGGGGCTGATAGCCTTTTTGTAAAAGTGATTGATATTGTTTTTAGTAGCAGTACTACAAGGCCCAGCAAGCCTCCACCGCATGCTGGTACTTGGAGAACCACAAGTACCAGCATGCGGCAGAAAAACGGGCCCGCTGGTACCTGTAGTACTGCTACAAAAAAAATACCCAAAAAAAGACAATACACACACACCTTGAAAGTAAGGTTTTATTACATCCATCCACACAAACATACATACATACTTACCTTATGTTCACACGAGGGTCGGTCCTCTTCTCCAATAGAATCCATGGGGTACCTGTTGAATAAATTATACTCACCAGATCCAGGGTACCAGGCTCCTCGGATAATCCTTTTGTAATCCACGTACTTGATTAAAAAAAAAAAACGGAGACCCGAGCCACGCACTGAAAGGGGACCCATGTTTTCACATGGGCCCCCTTTCCCCGAATGCCAGAAACCCACTCTGACTGATGTCTAAGTGGGTTTCTTCAGCCAATCAGAGAGCGCCACGTTGTAGCACCCTCCTGATCGGCTGTGTGCTCCTGTACTGTGACAGGCGGCACACGGCAGTGTTACAATGTAGCGCCTATGCGCTCCATTGTAACCAATGGTGGGAACTTTGTGGTCAGCGGTGAGGTCACTTTCGGTCAACCGCTGAGCAGAAAGTTCCCACCATTGGTTACAATGGAGCGCATAGGCGCTACATTGTAACACTGCCGTGTGCCGCCTGTCAGACAGTACAGGAGCACACAGCCGATCAGGAGGGTGCTACAACGTGGCGCTCCCTGATTGGCTGAAGAAACCCACTTAGACATCAGTCAGAGTGGGTTTCTGGCATTCGGGGAAAGGGGACCCATGTGAAAACATGGGTCCCCTTTCAGTGCGTGGCTCGGGTCTCCGTTTTTTTTTTTAATCAAGTACGTGGATTACAAAAGGATTATCCGAGGAGCCTGGTACCCTGGATCTGGTGAGTATAATTTATTCAACAGGTACCCCATGGATTCTACTGGAGAAGAGGACCGACCCTCGTGTGAACATAAGGTAAGTATGTATGTATGTTTGTGTGGATGCATGTAATAAAACTTTACTTTCAAGGTGTGTGTGTATTGTCTTTTTTTGGGTATTTTTTTAGTAGTAGTACTACAGGTACCAGCGGGCCTGTTTTTCCGCTGCATGCTGGTACTTGTGGTTCTTCAAGTACCAGCATGCGGGGGAGGCTTGCTGGGCCTTGTAGTACTGCTACTAAAAACAATATCAATCACTTTTACAAAAAGGATATCAGCCCCCCATCCGTAGCCCATTGGATTTGGGAGGACAGCCTCGGGCTTCACCCCTGGCCCTTGGGTGGCTGGGGGGGGGACCCCTTGATTGAAGGGGTCCCCACTCCCCCAGGGTACCCCGGCCAGGGGTGACTAGTTGGATATTTGATGCCACGGCTGCAGGGCACTGTATAAAAGTGACCCCCGGCTGTGGCATTATCTGTCCAGCTAGTGGAGCCCGGTGCTGGTTTTAAAAATACGGGGGACCCCTACGCTTTTTGTCCCCCGTATTTTTGGAACCAGGACCAGGCGCAGAGCCCGATGCTGGTTGCTTAAATATGGGGGAACCCCTGTCATTTTTCCCCCCATATTTCTGCAACCAGGATCGGCTCAAAGAGCCCGAGGCTGGTTATGCTTAGGAGGGGGGACCCCACGCCATTTTTTTTAACAGTTTTACAGTGCTTATTTAAAAAAAAAAAAAGAACCCCAGCACGGATCACACAAATCCGGCCGAGATTCATTTAGAAAAAGTCGGCAGTGTTTTGCTAATCACTGCCGTAAAAAACTTAAAAAAAAACACGAATGACATCGACATCGGAAAACCCGAAAATGCAGAATACGGCAGCTTAGTAAATTAGTCGTAACAAATTCAAAAAGTTGCAGTTTTACACTTTCGATGTCATTCGTGATTATTCTCCCACCAAATCGGGAGAATTACGAATCTTAGTAAATATACCCCTATGTTTGTAGTTTTTGCAGATGTGCACATGCCTAAAACAGATATGGGCATTCAGTTGCACTGATGCGAAAAAGGTAAAAAAGAAAATTTAATAAATTAATTACAAATAATCTTAAACGTTAATTCATTAAAACATTTTTATTTTATTTTATAAAACTGTCCCCTAGCCCCTATTAGCAGGTCCCCGATCCCTTATAATACCCATTACTTATACAGAGTTAGCATATTATAGTGCACTTTGAAATTGCACTATATTATTACACAGCAATCGTTTTAGAGATACACACACACACACACACATGTAGATCAGGAACAAAAATACCATGTAGTGCTATGAATTGTTTGATGAAGGGGTCCCAAAGTGGTGTCTTGCTTAGGGCCCCATGAGGTCTAAATCTGCCGTAAAGAGGCACATGTATGTTGTTTACAAAAGTGGACAAATGTGATGATATAGAGATATATGCTGGTCTAATCCATCATATGAATACAGTACACTGATATACTAATACAGCTTTTCTCTCTGAACATTAATACTAACTGTGTCAGTAAATTCTATAAATTATGAAATGCATCATTTTTGAGAACTGGGAAATGCTTTTTCAACGGTATCTGTTCTCTAGGTCGACAAGACTTAGGTTGCTTGTCTAGGTTGACCATTATTGGTCGACAGTAACTAGGACGACAGGGTCTCGAGGTCGACATGTTCTAGGTCAACAGGTCAAAAGGTTGACATGAGTTTTTCACATTTTTTTTCTCTTTTTTTACATTTTCATACTTTACGATCCACGTGGACTACGATTGGGAACTGTAACCTGTCAAAAGTTTGAAAGGTCCCCTACATACCACCCAATGGCGAAAAATGTATATAACACATGTAACTTTGACAGGAAAGGTGGGCCTCTTTCAGCTCTGGGCCCTATAGCAGCTGCACTGCCTGCACCTATGGTAGCTACGCCCTTGCCACCCTCAGTGCACATGGTTTTGGCCATTAGAGAAAAAGTTTGCTGTTGTGATCGGGTCTGAATTAGGACCTCGGGCAACCCTAGGAGCCCGAGGGTTGTGGATCTTTAACTGCTGCTTTAACACAATAAGATGGGATATGTATGTGTAGTTATAAGCGTTATTATTGGGCAGAATGGATGGTGTAATGGTTAGAATTATTGCCTCACAGCACTGAGGTCATGGGTTCAATTCCCACTATGACCCTAACTGTGTGGAGTTTGCATATTCTCCCAGTGTTTGCGTGGGTTTCCTCTGGGTACTCTGGTTTCCTCCCACAATCCAAAAATATACTGATAGGTTAATTGGCTCCCAAAAAATAATCCTACCATGAATGTGTGTGTGTGTGTGTGTGTGTGTGTGTGTGTGTGTGTGTGTACATGTGGTAGGAAATACAGGTTGTAAGCTCCACTGGGGCAGGGACTGTTGTGAATGACCAAATTGTCTCTGTATAGCGCTATATAAATAACTGGTAACATAAAGCATGGTACAGAAACTTGATCCAACATAGGCACAAGGTTGGGGTCACAGGCAAGGATTTATAAATGATTTACAAACAGGAACAGTAGCACAGGTTCAGGGTCAGATAACCGGCATGGCTGCCATCAGAAACTGTGGGTTCCAGAATTGACAAAATGGGCAGGGCCCCCATGGGAGGAAAAGCGGGATGCAGATGTGGGCGAAGCTGAAGATGTGGGTAGAGCTACAGCGGGACATCAAAATATATAAATAAATATGTATATATACACATATACATATACAGACACAAAATGAAGAAAACACAGGCGGTGGGACTCATGGAACACAAACAACATATTTGTGCCCCATCAGTGCTGCTGCCACCTATGTTTGTTTTATTGCATGTTCTATTTAAGGAAACTGAATTATGGAGGCCACCAGGTAACATTATTGTTTTATTATATATCCCCATTACATAAAAAAAAGTGTAATCCGCACACCTCAGATCAGTGTGGAGCGACCAAATCAGATGATTACTATATTCACCTGCAGTGTGGGCTGCCTTCTGTCCTGCCGTCTCTCAGTGCTATGCTTACAGCTTCATGCATTCTGATTGGTGGACAGCTCCAGTCATCCACCAACTACTGTAGTGTGTGGATGTATCCCACCACTGTGATTGGTGGATGGACAGAGCCATTCACTAATCAGCATCAAGGCTCTGCAGCCTAACACAGAGCGGGCAACGCTGCAGTGCCTATGACAGGTGCCGGCGGTTTGGAGACAGGAGTGATCGGTGAATCCTCTGAGTGCACCGCTGATCATCTTCATCCACAGCTTCGGTGCACTGGGTCTATTTACTAAGCTTTGGGTTTAGATGAAGTGGATGGAGATAAAGTACCAGCCAACCAGCTCCTAACTGCCATGTTACAGGCTGTGTTTGAAAAATGACGGTTAGGAGCTGGTTTGCTGGTGCTTTATCTCCGTCCACTTTATCTCCACCCAAGGCTTAGTAAATTGACCTATATCAGTCGCCACTTAATCACTTTTTAAGGCTTAATACATTTGGGCCTGGGACTATTATTTTGAATTTGGTGGCGGTGGTGATGTCACTACCCGACACCTACCCTTTTATATTTGAAAAGGAGCTGCGCACTCGCTCTTGCAGTAGCACGGCCAACCATCAGAAGATGCAGTATCCCCCCATGACAGAGACCGCCAGAGGAGACAGCGGACATCCAGGGGGAGTGAGAGCCAGTTGTCCATCCTGCTAAATATATTCTAGGATTATCTGTTTATTATTTGGAAACTGGAACATCATTGTTGGATTATTAAAGAATTCAGGAAGACTGGCAACATACTTATATATTTCACACACATTCTCTTAATGCTTTGTTTTTCTACAGTTTGTATTGATAAACTTTCGTTTTACACTAGTCCTATACAGTACATGCATTTTGAAATCCCTGGATAAGCGGATGTCCACTGAGGCTCTCAAATAAGCTTCTATTAATTATTTATTGGACCTGTTCAATTATCTTTATGAACTTAAGTTTACTGAGTAATAGTTGACCATTCGGGCACTATTGTGGTCTTCATACAGTAGATTCATTACTCCTGGGAAAACAGCAGGTAGCTTGGTAGGCTGCCACCTTCAGTGAAAGAGGGAGTGAGTGTACATGGAGCTTGCAAGAGCGCAGGTGTGTTCTCAGGGCTGGATAAAGGGCCACGAGGGCCTGGGGCTGAAATGTTTTAGGGGCCTGTACTGAGAAGGGGAGGAGCTGTGACCAGTGATGTGTGGGTGTGGTCAGAGCCATGTGGGTGTGACCAGTACTGTGTGGGTGTGGTCAGTGCTGTGTGGGTGTGGTCAGAGCCATGTGGGTGTGGTCAGAGCCATGTGGCTGTGTACACCATTAGACCCACTGTCTCACAAAATACCTAAAAATAGAAAAAATGCAGAAAACGTGAGAAAACTAGAAATACAATTTTAATATGGATGATTTATGGCCGACTGTGTGTCCAGCTAGGTGGCATGTTATCATGATACTGTAATAACGATGGGCCTATGTTTATGTGGAGACCTATACATGTAGCTCTATCCGCCCCATTGTTAATCTGGCCCTGGTAACACTAAAGTTTTCTAAATGGAAACTAATTGGTATGTCATGAATGATGTGCTAATGTAGTGCCTATGGCTCTTGGATCTTTGCAGTAGCTATATATAGTTAGGATATAGAGGAAAGTTATCTTTTCATATTCAGATAAAAAAGGCAAGAAACATGTTTTTGGAACTGATCCATGGAATCACATGGCTACAGGCATGAAAGGGACGGGTATGGGTCATTAGGTCGACCACACTTAGGTCGACAGTCATTAGGTCGACCACTATTGGTCGACATGCATTAGGTCGACATGGTCATTAGGTCGACATGGAAAAAGGTCAACATTTTTTGAAAACTTTTTGTCGTTTTCTTCGTAAAGTGACGTGCACCGTGTCCCCTCGTATGCCTCGCCATGCTCCGCTACCGCTGAGCTCGGCACAGCTTACTATTCCCAATCATAGTCACGTGAATCGTAAAGTATGAAAAAGTTCAAAAATTAATAAAAGATGTGAAAAACGCGTCAACCTTTTTCCATGTCGACCTAGTGACCATGTTGACCTAATGACCATGTCGACCTAATGCATGTCAACCAATAGTGGTCAACCTAATTACTGTCAACCTAATGACCGTATCCCAAAGGGACATTGCCACAACAGAGAGGCCTCATAAAATTGGAGTTTTACCCCTCACAAGTTCAAAAGCATTCAGAAGCAATCATTTACTATGAGCACTGTAATGTGGGGCCACAGAGTTCAAGTGCAGCCCGTGTTTTAGCATTTGTCATTCTCCAACTGTTCCCTAAATGAATAAGAATGCTGGGTGGCGAGCTATTAATCTCAATCTGCACTCTGCGTTGCTGCAGCTTCTCTCCCACAGTGAAGATGTTCTATTTATCATACAATAACGTGTCACCGTGTGCTCATTGCTATGCTGGCCATGATGCTACAATTTTTCTTCTATGTTTGGCAAGTTATCTCGACTTAAAGTGCAATTTATCAAGCAAGAGGTATAAATAACCTCAGCAATTAAGAAAAAGACATTTATCTTTTACAGCTTCTATTCATGAAGTAGATTAAATTATTTAAATCATAATTAAAATTTAATACAGGACACATCAGGGGTCATTTACAACTGTGCATAAGTACCAACCTTTAGGGTAAATGCTGTTTAGCAGCGCAAAAGCTTTCACTCCCTTCCCCTCAGTGGGATAAATTGGGCAGATTAGGCTGTTCCTTTCTGCGTATGGATCATGTGCTGGAATGTGTTGTGTGCAAAAGAATAAATAAATAAAATACTAAATAATAAAAATATAAATATAATGCCCCCCGTACACTTGTGCGATGCCCCTCGACGCGACAACCCGGGGCATCGCACCGGCAATTTTTATCGCACCTGAACTGCCAAAGGGATTACCATACGATCATGCGATAGATCGCATGGTAATGGGGACATAAAGCTGGGCATACACTATACAATTATCTGCCAGATCTGGCTGGTTGGAATGAAAATCTGGTAATGGATGAGAGCAAATGACAATCGACCATTTGCTACCAAACATTGTAAAACTGACACATTACTCAAAGGGCCTAATTCAGACCTGATCACTGTTGTGCAAAATCGCACAGCGGCCGATTATCGAACAACTGCGCATGGGAACGGATCATAATGCGCAGGCACGAGGCCAAACTGCAAAACAATCCTGCGTCTTTTTTTATCGCTAGGCGAACGCAGGTTGATTGACAGGAAGCGGGTGTTTGGGGGTGGTGACTGGACGTTTTCTGGGAGTGTTGGGAAAAACGCAGGCGTTCCCAAGCGTTTTCAGGGAGGGTGTGTGACATCAGCTCCGGCCCCGATCAGCCTGTTCTCATCGCACTGTAGGAGTAAGTCCTGGGCTACGCACAGACTGAAAAAATCATTAGATGGTGAGTGAGTTGCAAATTAATTTGCAGCTGACCGGCATTTGCAAGACTTTTCACACGGCGTACGCACACTTGTACGAGGGTTTTTTTCACTCTGTCTGGGCGGCGACTATCCGATCTCAAACCTCTGCAAATTCACAGAGGTGCAATCAGGTCTGAATTAGGCCCAAAGCCGCTCTGTGTAAGTTATGTCTGCCCAGAAGGATAAATAAATGAGGACACATCTATATTTTTCCAATTCAATTAGAACCCACAGGACGTAGCTAAGTATACCGGGATGCAGTCAGGATACTGGTGGTTTGGATCCCGGCAGTCAGAATACCGATGCCGGAATCCCGACCGCCAGAATACCAGCAGCGCCGCCACAGCTATTCCCACTCCTGGGTGTCCACGTGTCTCGCACAGCGAGCCCGCAATGGGCTTGGTTGCGCTCGCCCCCCTGCCGGCATTCTGGTGGTCGGGATCCCGGAGTCGGTATTCTGACCGCCGGGATCCCGTACCCAACCCGGTATACCACAATGCTTGTCCTACATGTATTTCCTTGATTCCCAGTATGCCTGAGAAGCTCAATAGCCTAAACTGTATACACTATTGGATGTGATTCTCAGACATACATCACAACATACAGTATATCAGCCCTTTCAAAGGGAAACGTAATCTAGATTGACTGAATAAGAATCATAGGGGTAAATTTACTAAAGTGGGAGGTTTTTTTTTTAGAACTGGTGATGTTGCCCATAGCAACCAATCAGATTCTACCTAACATTTATTTAGCTGCTTCTAGAAGATAATAGATATAACCTGATTGGTTGCTATGGGCAAAATCACCAGTTCTAAAAAACTCTCACCTTAGTAAATTTACCCCATAGAGAGTGAATGGCTGTACGTATAGACAGCAACCTAATTCCTTCACCCAACTAAAATATCTATTTACCAATATTTCCTAGGTGTAAATGGATTATGTTTCATCAAACTTTATGTGTTGGGAAGGAGTTTATCTAAGGTAACATATTCATATCACTTTTTAATTTGCTACCATGCCATAAAATGTATTAAAACATGAAAACAGAATCAGCGGAAAAGATGATATTGCCGTTAAAGGTATCCCAAATGACAGTATTTGGAACACATCAACATAAAGCAAAGGATATTTAGAACAAACAGATTATTATTGCTCAGGTGAAATAGTCGTCAAACAATGAAGAGAGTGTCTAGTGCTGGGTGTAAATCCACCAGGATTAAATGTTTTGCAAATGTTCTTTCAGCTCCTCATTTAAATGTACTGTACACCACATTAATCTCTGAATAATGATAACGCAGCTGTCAGTTTGTTGACTGCACCACTGTTTAGATTTACTTTAATTGAAAAGAATCAATAATTCCATTGGGGATATTTCACCTATGTTCCATCAGTGCAAAACCCCTGTGCACCAGGTAGGCTTTACCGGGTTGATGTATGAAGCAGTGAAAGAAGTGGAGAGTGGAGAAGTGGAACAGTGAAGAAGTTGCCAATAGCATGTTAGCAACTAATCAGCTTTGAAATAGCAACTTTCCCTATAAAAAGATAGTTAGATGTTGATTGGTTACTATGAGAAACTTCACTGGTCCACTTCTACACTAATTTCACTGTTTGATGCATCATCAACCCCTATGTCTTAAGCCACACCTTTTGGCACAATAGGCTACACCCAATTTGCTAGCCACACCTCTTTATTTGACCCCATTGAAAGCTAAAAAATCTGTTTCCAAGAACTGAAGATATCTGCAGTCAAGCAAGCTGCCCTCCCACCGGAAAATGATGATTGTTAAGCCCACTCCACTATCCACCCCTCCCCTGCATATTAATCACCCCCTTTCACCCTAGAAGTCATGTACCATGGCCCCTTCATTCAGCCTAATGCCCCCTTCTACAGTTTAGTATTCTCCCTCCCACCCCATCTCCCACCATACGTGCAGTAAAGGAGTAATTAGCAGAATTTACTGCTCCAGGTCCTACATGCTGAGCGGAAGATAGAACAACCCTTACCACCTGCGGGACATCAAAGCTGCTGCTGAAAACACACCCCACCCCTACCGCTGGAGGATGGGTAGAGGCCCCAGTGCATTGCTTTGCCCAGGGGCCTACACTGCTGTTAAGACGGTCACGATCATCGGATTGGATTGATGATCGTTAGATCGGATCGACATTGGGGTATTGGCCAGTCGATGTATATAAGCCCCTACAGTTGACCCTCTCTGTATGCCCTGAGGAAGGATCCAGTAGGATTGAAACGCGTTGGCCAAATACAGAGGGGACCATCTGCACATCCACCTTTTTGATTGTATTCGATCTACCTAGGTAGTGGTGAGTGGGCAGTCCGGATCGCCCATCTCTATTCTTTCAATCTAAACACCTATGTTTTTTTCTGGTGCTGTGCAGGAGTACCTCCATTTTATGTGTTTTATGGACTGTTTTTGTCAATTTTTAATAAATTTGTTATCCCCTTTTCCATAAATGTGGATTGGATTGGACTTTTTTTTGCCTGGAAGTACATCTAATTTAAAGATACCTTGATGTGAAAGTAGCAGCTCCTGCAATTGTGAGTGGGGTACGCTATCCTGATACACTCGTTAAGGGGGATTAAAGATTCCTTTATATGTCTGTCACCACTCTTTGAAGTGTGAGTTCGGGTATGCACCAATACTCATAGAATCCATCAGTGAGCGGGTGGGATCTACACTGTAAAGATACCTTTATGTGTCCATCGTGGCTATCTGCTGTGTGAGTACGGTACGCCATCTAGGACATTCTATCCCATGCGTTATATGAACTGAGGGGATTCCGGATTAAAAGTTTCTGGGACTTATTGTTGTTGTGTGGTTGACATACTACACCATATTTGTTCTATTTTCTGTTCCATGTTTCTTCACAAACCTGGTGAAATTTATTGAGAACATCACCTATCCAAGAGGAGAAACATTGGTCAATAATAATCCAAAAATAAGGGAAGTACTGTCTTTAGCGCTTGATTTCCATGTACACTTTCTCATTTTTTTGAAATGTATTACTGTTTTAGAAGTAAGGTGAAACTTCAGAGAGTTGTACTAGGTCAACAGCTTTAGCGCCTGATTGTGATTAGGGAGGCCAATCCCGGGCCGTTTTTTCAATCCCGGGATTCGGGATTGAAAAACGGTCAATCCCGGGATTCCCGGGATCCCGGGATTGCAGTAGGGACCAGTGAAGGTTGTAGGGAGCAGCGCTGGAGGGAGGGTGTAGGTAGTGGTGCGGGAGGTAGGGAGGGTGTAGGTAGTGGTGCAGGAGGTAGGGAGGGTGTAGGTAGCGGTGCGGGAGGTAGGGAGGGGGTAGGTAGCAGTGCGGGAGGGTGGGTGTAGGTAGTGGTGCGGGAGGATGTAGGTAGCGGCGCGGAAGGGTTGGTAGCGGCGCGAGAGGAAGGGTGGGTGTAAGTAATGACACTATTAGGCGGGCGGCCACGGCATCCATGGACTCACTGAACGCGGGAGCATTTCAAATGAAGCGCCGGCTGCCAGCCAACCAGAGCTGGCGGACCGGCAGCCAATCAGGGAAGCGGTCGCAGCAGTGGCTCCTGATTGGCTGCCGCTGCTGCGGCAGCTTCCCTGATTGGCTGCCGAGCCGCCAGCTCTGATTGGCTGGCGGCCGGCGCTACATTTGAAGTGCTGCCGCGTTCAGCTTGTCCATGGCTGCCGCGGCCACCTGCCTAATAGTAAGTGTCATTACTTACACCCACCCTCCCGCACATGCGCACTGTAATCCCTTGAATCCCGGGATTGGAAGCTCCAATCCCGGGATTCAAATCCCGGCATTTTTGGGCCCAAATCCCGGGATTGGCCTCCCTAATTGTGATATAATCAAATCCATTCCATTGATGTATGGCCCTCATAAGTCAATTCATGACATTCCTCTGAGGCAGAGCATTTCAGCCCCACAATTAGCAGCATCATGCCAAGAAGGGGCAGTGCTTCTCAACATTAGGCCCCACCCCCTGATAACATAATACCGTTACTCACCGGTCTGAGTATAGCATCATCACATTCACCCTTACAGTGATCGGCTGTATCTCCCCTCTGTGCAATTTCCCAGAGGAGAACATTTTAAAGTTGACAAGTATGTCATACTAGGTGCTTCATCGCGCCCTACGGGCGCTCTTCACACCGTCGCAAGGGGCTACGCCCCTTAACCCCTGCACGCGTTGCTTGCATGCAATATTTGTATTATATGGAGTATTACCTGCATTCCTACTTTTGAAAGTGGTTAAATATTGCACAATGAAAGGGCGTCAGATGAAGGGGACGTAGCCCCTTGGGACGGGGAGTGGGTGGGGGAGTGGGTGCTGTGGATGGGTGAGGGGTTTCAGATGCGCTGTGGGTGCCACGGGCGGGGGAGGGGCAGGTGCGGGGATGTTTGTGGATGGGGCAGGGGTTCTGGATACGCTGCGGGTGGGGGAGGGGCAGGTGCTGCGGGTGGGGGAGGGGGTCCCAAGGTGCCGTGGGTGGTGGAGAAGGGGGTGCTGTGGGTGGGGTAGTGGGTCCGGAACAGTCGCGGGTGGGGAAGGGAGTGCCGCGAATGGGGTCCGGGGGCGCTGCAGGTGGTTGAGGGGCGGGTGCGCAGGTGCCGTGGTAGGGGGAGGGGTGGGTGCGGCGGCTGGGGAAGGGGGTCAGGGAGAGCTGCAGGTGGGGGAGGGGCGGTTGCAGGGGTGGCACTGTGGGTCCGCGTATGGGGTCGTGAGGGGTTGGTGCAGCGGCTGGGGAAGGGGGTTAGGGAGAGCTGCAGGTGGGGAAGGGGCGGTTGCAGGGGTGGCACGGGTGGGGGGAGAGTCGCGTGCGGGGGTGCCGCGGATGGGGAAGGGGATCCGTGGGCGCTGCAGGTGGGGGAGGTGCAGTTGCGGGGGTGCAGCGGGTGGGGGAGGGGTGTGTGGGGGTGCTGCGGATGGGGGATGGGCGAGTGCGAATTAGATGCCCTGTGGAGGCCTCCCCCAGCCCAAGTGACCAGGCACCACCATTGTCCACAGCAGAATGGCACCAAATATGGAGGAAGCTTCATAGAAGGTGTGACCCTCCCTGCTCCCAGTGCTGCAATGTGTGCCCTGAGCAGCGAGGGGAGGACATCCTCAGCCCCCAGACGACCTGGCAGTAAGTCGCAGCATCCCCCACTCCCTCTCTTTGGCAGGGGGGGTGCTGCGTGACTGGTGGGCAGGGCCTGTGTGACACCTCCACCTCCTCTGCTGCTGCTTTGTTTTCTTCACCCCAGGCCCACACCGCTCCTCCTCCCGCTCTTCGGATGCAGGAGTGGGGGGCTCTGACGGGGAACCTGCTGCACCAGAAGAAGGCGTGGATGGGATCTGCGAAAGTCAGGGGCCTCACCGTCTCTTCTGCAGCAGGTGTGCGGGAGCCGGGGTCTCTCTGGGCGTACAGGGTTTACAGGCCAGCGAGGGGGACTGCTGCTGTGTATTGCTCTGTAGCACGCTGAGCAGATGGCGGCGGAGCGCTGTGATTGTGCCGCGAGTGTGTAACGCAGCACCGCTGTTGCTGCTGCTATCTCCGTCGCGGGGGTGAGGGCGGGTACGAAGCGGGGCTCACTGTCAGGGGACGGCGCGCACAGGCATCTTACTGGACTCTCCGGCTCCTGGCATTGTAGTGTCCGGTCTCCCTGTGTAAACGGGGACGTAGGTGCTTGTTGCACTGGCGACCAATCACAGCGCACCCTTCAGCCGTGTGTCCAATAGCTGGCGGCTGGGGGCGGTGTTTGTACGGAGCTTTAACCTGCTGCTGTTGTCTCTCCTGCGCACATGTATGTACTGTTATCACCATGTACTGTTATCTGTTCTCCTATGCTTCTCCTAAATATTTGCCCAGTGTTTTCCTATTTTCTCCTATGCTTCTCCTATATATCCGGACAGATCTGTGACTTGACTCCGCCCAGCATTGTGACTCCGCCCAGCGTTAGCAAATGAGTCACAAAGTCACAGATCTGGGCAAATATATAGGAGATTGCTGGTCCTAATGATGATGATATGTGGGAATTTTTTGGCTTGAGCAATGTATAAATGTTGAATTTGATTGTGACAAAAGGATGATATATTAGATGATCTCCTAAAAAGGTTGGGTAATGAACACACTAGAGATGAGCGCCGGAAATTTTTCGGGTTTTGTGTTTTGGTTTTGGGTTCGGTTCCGCGGCCGTGTTTTGGGTTCGACCGCGTTTTGGCAAAACCTCACCGAATTTTTTTTGTCGGATTCGGGTGTGTTTTGGATTCGGGTGTTTTTTTCCAAAAAACCTAAAAAACAGCTTAAATCATAGAATTTGGGGGTCATTTTGATCCCAAAGTATTATTAACCTCAAAAACCATAATTTCCACTCATTTTCAGTCTATTCTGAATACCTCACAATATTATTTTTAGTCCTAAAATTTGCACCGAGGTCGCTGGATGACTAAGCTAAGCGACCCTAGTGGCCGACACAAACACCTGGCCCATCTAGGAGTGGCACTGCAGTGTCACGCAGGATGGCCCTTCCAAAAAACACTCCCCAAACAGCACATGACGCAAATAAAAAAAGAGGCGCAATGAGGTAGCTGTGTGAGTAAGATAAGCGACCCTAGTGGCCGACACAAACACCGGGCCCATCTAGGAGTGGCACTGCAGTGTCACGCAGGATGGCCCTTCCAAAAAACACTCCCCAAACAGCACATGACGCAAAGAAAAAAAGAGGCGCAATGAGGTAGCTGTGTGAGTAAGATAAGCGACCCTAGTGGCCGACACAAACACCGGGCCCATCTAGGAGTGGCACTGCAGTGTCACGCAGGATGGCCCTTCCAAAAAACACTCCACAAACAGCACATGACGCAAAGAAAAAAAGAGGCGCAATGAGGTAGCTGTGTGAGTAAGATAAGCGACCCTAGTGGCCGACACAAACACCGGGCCCATCTAGGAGTGGCACTGCAGTGTCACGCAGGATGGCCCTTCCAAAAAACACTCCCCAAACAGCACATGACGCAAAGAAAAAAAGAGGCGCAATGAGGTAGCTGTGTGAGTAAGATAAGCGACCCTAGTGGCCGACACAAACACCGGGCCCATCTAGGAGTGGCACTGCAGTGTCACGCAGGATGGCCCTTCCAAAAAACACTCCCCAAACAGCACATGACGCAAAGAAAAAAAGAGGCGCAATGAGGTAGCTGTGTGAGTAAGATAAGCGACCCTAGTGGCCGACACAAACACCGGGCCCATCTAGGAGTGGCACTGCAGTGTCACGCAGGATGGCCCTTCCAAAAAACCCTCCCCAAACAGCACATGACGCAAAGAAAAAAAGAGGCGCAATGAGGTAGCTGTGTGAGTAAGATAAGCGACCCTAGTGGCCGACACAAACACCGGGCCCATCTAGGAGTGGCACTGCAGTGTCACGCAGGATGGCCCTACCAAAAAACACTCCCCAAACAGCACATGACGCAAAGAAAAAAAGAGGCGCAATGAGGTAGCTGTGTGAGTAAGATAAGCGACCCTAGTGGCCGACACAAACACCGGGCCCATCTAGGAGTGGCACTGCAGTGTCACGCAGGATGGCCCTTCCAAAAAACACCCCCCAAACAGCACATGACACAAAGAAAAAAAGAGGCGCAATGAGGTAGCTGTGTGAGTAAGATAAGCGACCCTAGTGGCCGACACAAACACCGGGCCCATCTAGGAGTGGCACTGCAGTGTCACGCAGGATGGCCCTTCCAAAAAACACTCCCCAAACAGCACATGACGCAAAGAAAAAAAGAGGCGCAATGAGGTAGCTGTGTGAGTAAGATAAGCGACCCTAGTGGCCGACACAAACACCGGGCCCATCTAGGAGTGGCACTGCAGTGTCACGCAGGATGGCCCTTCCAAAAAACACTCCCCAAACAGCACATGACGCAAAGAAAAAAAGAGGCGCAATGAGGTAGCTGTGTGAGTAAGATAAGCGACCCTAGTGGCCGACACAAACACCGGGCCCATCTAGGAGTGGCACTGCAGTGTCACGCAGGATGGCCCTTCCAAAAAACACTCCCCAAACAGCACATGACGCAAAGAAAAAAAGAGGCGCAATGAGGTAGCTGTGTGAGTAAGATAAGCGACCCTAGTGGCCGACACAAACACCGGGCCCATCTAGGAGTGGCACTGCAGTGTCACGCAGGATGGCCCTTCCAAAAAACACTCCCCAAACAGCACATGACGCAAAGAAAAAAAGAGGCGCAATGAGGTAGCTGTGTGAGTAAGATAAGCGACCCTAGTGGCCGACACAAACACCGGGCCCATCTAGGAGTGGCACTGCAGTGTCACGCAGGATGGCCCTTCCAAAAAACACTCCACAAACAGCACATGACGCAAAGAAAAATTAAAGAAAAAAGAGGTGCAAGATGGAATTGTCGTTGGGCCCTCCCACCCACCCTTATGTTGTATAAACAGGACATGCACACTTTAACCAACCCATCATTTCAGTGACAGGGTCTGCCACACGACTGTGACTGAAATGACGGGATGGTTTGGACCCCCACCAAAAAAGAAGCAATTAATCTCTCCTTGCACAAACTGGCTCTACAGAGGCAAGATGTCCACCTCATCATCATCCTCCGATATATCACCGTGTACATCCCCCTCCTCACAGATTATCAATTCGTCCCCACTGGAATCCACCATCTCAGCTCCCTGTGTACTTTGTGGAGGCAATTGCTGCTGGTCAATGTCTCCACGGAGGAATTGATTATAATTCATTTTAATGAACATCATCTTCTCCACATTTTCTGGATGTAACCTCGTACGCCGATTGCTGACAAGGTGAGCGGCGGCACTAAACACTCTTTCGGAGTACACACTTGTGGGAGGGCAACTTAGGTAGAATAAAGCCAGTTTGTGCAAGGGCCTCCAAATTGCCTCTTTTTCCTGCCAGTATAAGTACGGACTGTGTGACGTGCCTACTTGGATGCGGTCACTCATATAATCCTCCACCATTCTTTCAATGGTGAATCATATGCAGTGACAGTAGACGACATGTCCGTAATCGTTGTCAGGTCCTTCAGTCCGGACCAGATGTCAGCATCAGCAGTCGCTCCAGACTGCCCTGCATCACCGCCAGCGGGTGGGCTCGGAATTCTGAGCCTTTTCCTCGCACCCCCAGTTGCGGGAGAATGTGAAGGACGAGATGTTGACAGGTCGCGTTCCGCTTGACTTGACAATTTTCTCACCAGCAGGTCTTTCAACCCCAGCAGACTTGTGTCTGCCGGAAAGAGAGATCCAAGGTAGGCTTTAAATCTAGGATCGAGCACGGTGGCCAAAATGTAGTGCTCTGATTTCAACAGATTGACCACCCGTGAATCCTTGTTAAGCGAATTAAGGGCTCCATCCACAAGTCCCACATGCCTAGCGGAATCGCTCCGTGTTAGCTCCTCCTTCAATGTCTCCAGCTTCTTCTGCAAAAGCCTGATGAGGGGAATGACCTGACTCAGGCTGGCAGTGTCTGAACTGACTTCACGTGTGGCAAGTTCAAAGGGCAGCAGAACCTTGCACAACGTTGAAATCATTCTCCACTGCGCTTGAGACAGGTGCATTCCACCTCCTATATCGTGCTGAATTGTATAGGCTTGAATGGCCTTTTGCTGCTCCTCCAACCTCTGAAGCATATAGAGGGTTGAATTCCACCTCGTTACCACTTCTTGCTTCAGATGATGGCAGGGCAGGTTCAGTTGTTTTTGGTGGTGCTCCAGTCTTCTGTACGTGGTGCCTGTACGCCGAAAGTGTCCCGCAATTCTTCTGGCCACCGACAGCATCTCTTGCACGCCCCTGTCGTTTTTTAAAAAATACTGCACCACCAAATTCAAGGTATGTGCAAAACATGGGACGTGCTGGAATTTGCCCATATTTAATGCACACACAATATTGCTGGCGTTGTCCGATGCCACAAATCCACAGGAGAGTCCAATTGGGGTAAGCCATTCCGCGATGATCTTCCTCAGTTGCCGTAAGAGGTTTTCAGCTGTGTGCGTATTCTGGAAACCGGTGATACAAAGCGTAGTCTGCCTAGGAAAGAGTTGGCGTTTGCGAGATGCTGCTACTGGTGCCGCCGCTGCTGTTCTTGCGGCGGGAGTCCATACATCTACCCAGTGGGCTGTCACAGTCATATAGTCCTGACCCTGCCCTGCTCCACTTGTCCACATGTCCGTGGTTAAGTGGACATTGGGTACAGCTGCATTTTTTAGGACACTGGTGACTCTTTTTCTGAGGTCTGTGTACATTTTCGGTATCGCCTGCCTAGAGAAATGGAACCTAGATGGTATTTGGTACCGGGGACACAGTACCTCCAACAAGTCTCTAGTTGGCTCTGCAGTAATGATGGATACCGGAACCACGTTTCTCACCACCCAGGATGCCAAGGCCTCAGTTATCCGCTTTGCAGTAGGATGACTGCTGTGATATTTCATCTTCCTCGCAAATGACTGTTGGACAGTCAATTGCTTGGTGGAAGTAGTAAAAGTGGTCTTACGACTTCCCCTCTGGGATGACCATCGACTCCCAGCAGCAACAACAGCAGCGCCAGCAGCAGTAGGCGTTACACGCAAGGATGCATCGGAGGAATCCCAGGCAGGAGAGGAATCGTCAAAATTGCCAGTGACATGGCCTGCAGGACTATTGGCATTCCTGGGGAAGGAGGAAATTGACACTGAGGGAGTTGGTGGGGTGGTTTGCGTGAGCTTGGTTACAAGAGGAAGGTATTTACTGGTCAGTGGACTGCTTCCGCTGTCACCCAAAGTTTTTGAACTTGTCACTGACTTATTATGAATGCGCTGCAGGTAACGTATAAGGGAGGATGTTCCGAGGTGGTTAACGTCCTTACCCCTACTTATTACAGCTTGACAAAGGCAACACACGGCTTGACACCTGTTGTCCGCATTTCTGTTGAAATACTTCCACACAGAAGAGCTGATTTTTTTGGTATTTTCACCAGGCATGTCAGTGGCCATATTCCTCCCACGGACAACAGGTGTCTCCCCGGGTGCCTGACTTAAACAAACCACCTCACCATCAGAATCCTCCTGGTCAATTTTCTCCCCAGCGCCAGCAACACCCATATCCTCCTCATCCTGGTGTACTTCAACACTGACATCTTCAATCTGACTATCAGGAACTGGACTGCGGGTGCTCCTTCCAGCACTTGCAGGGGGCGTGCAAATGGTGGAAGGCGCATGCTCTTCACGTCCAGTGTTGGGAAGGTCAGGCATCGCAACCGACACAATTGTAGTCGGACTCTCCTTGTGGATTTGGGATTTCGAAGAACGCACAGTTCTTTGCGGTGCTACTGCTTTTGCCAGCTTGAGTCTTTTCATTTTTCTAGCGAGAGGCTGAGTGCTTCCATCCTAATGTGAAGCTGAACCACTAGCCATGAACATAGGCCAGGGCCTCAGCCGTTCCTTGCCACTCCGTGTGGTAAATGGCATATTGGCAAGTTTACGCTTCTCCTCCGACAATTTTATTTTAGGTTTTGGAGTCCTTTTTTTACTGATATTTGGTGTTTTGGATTTGACATGCTCTGTACTATGACATTGGGCATCGGCCTTGGCAGACGACGTTGCTGGCATTTCATCGTCTCGGCCATGACTAGTGGCAGCAGCTTCAGCACGAGGTGGAAGTGGATCTTGATCTTTCCCTAATTTTGGAACCTCAACATTTTTGTTCTCCATATTTTAATAGGCACAACTAAAAGGCACCTCAGGTAAACAATGGAGATGGATGGATACTAGTATACTTATGGATGGACTGCCGAGTGCCGACACAGAGGTAGCTACAGCCGTGGACTACCGTACTGTGTCTGCTGCTAATATAGACTGGATGATAATGATATGAAATCAATATATATATGTATATATAATATCACTAGTACTGCAGCCGGACAGGTAGATATATATTTATTAGGTAATGATGACTGATGACGGACCTGCTGGACACTGTCAGCTCAGCAGCACCGCAGACTGCTACAGTAAGCTACTATAGTAGTATGTATCAAGAAGAAAGAAAAAAAAAAAACCACGGGTAGGTGGTATACAATTATGGATGGACTGCCGAGTGCCGACACAGAGGTAGCTACAGCCGTGGACTACCGTACTGTGTCTGCTGCTAATATAGACTGGATGATAATGATATGAAATCAATATATATATGTATATATAATATCACTAGTACTGCAGCCGGACAGGTAGATATATATTTATTATGTAATGATGACTGATGACGGACCTGCTGGACACTGTCAGCTCAGCAGCACCGCAGACTGCTACAGTAAGCTACTATAGTAGTATGTATCAAGAAGAAAGAAAAAAAAAACCACGGGTAGGTGGTATACAATTATGGATGGACTGCCGAGTGCCGACACAGAGGTAGCTACAGCCGTGGACTAACGTACTGTGTCTGCTGCTAATATAGACTGGATGATAATGATATGAAATCAATATATATATGTATATATAATATCACTAGTACTGCAGCCGGACAGGTAGATATATATTTATTAGGTAATGATGACTGATGACGGACCTGCTGGACACTGTCAGCTCAGCAGCACCGCAGACTGCTACAATAAGCTACTATAGTAGTATGTATCAAGAAGAAAGAAAAAAAAAAACCACGGGTAGGTGGTATACAATTATGGATGGACTGCCGAGTGCCGACACAGAGGTAGCTACAGACGTGGACTAACGTACTGTGTCTGCTGCTAATATAGACTGGATGATAATGATATGAAATCAATATATATATATGTATATATAATATCACTAGTACTGCAGCCGGACAGGTAGATATATATTTATTAGGTAATGATGACTGATGACGGACCTGCTGGACACTGTCAGCTCAGCAGCACCGCAGACTGCTTTAGTAAGCTACTATAGTAGTATGTATCAAGAAGAAAGAAAGAAAAAAACCACGGGTAGGTGGTATACAATTATGGATGGACTGCCGAGTGCCGACACAGAGGTAGCTACAGCCGTGGACTAACGTACTGTGTCTGCTGCTAATATAGACTGGATGATAATGATATGAAATCAATATATATATGTATATATAATATCACTAGTACTGCAGCCGGACAGGTATATATATTTATTATGTAATGACTGATGACGGACCTGCTGGACACTGTCAGCTCAGCAGCACCGCAGACTGCTACAGTAAGCTACTATAGTAGTATGTATAAAGAAGAAAGGAAAAAAAAAAAAACACGGGTAGGTGGTATACAATTATAATATTATATATATATTAATTATATACAATTATATATATATATATATATATATATATATATTAATTAAACTGGTGGTGATTATTAAACTGGTGGTCAGGTCACTGGTCACACTATCAGCAACTTGCAAGTAGTACTCCTAAGCATACAATCACAATATATATTATACTGGTGTGGCACTCTGGCAGCAAAAGTGTGCACTGTACGTTATATGTAGTATGTACTCCTGAGTCCTGAGTCCTGCTCTCAGACTCTAACTGCTCCCCACTGTCAGTGTCTCCCCCACAAGTCAGATAATACAATACAGTCACACTATCACTTCACTTCAGCAAGTACTAGTAGTAGTAGTACTCCTCCTAATGCTCCCCAAAATTACTACTGTGTCTCTCTCTAGTGAGACACTCTCACTCTCTTCTCGAATCTCTATAAACGGAGAGGACGCCAGCCACGTCCTCTCCCTATGAATCTCAATGCACGTGTGAAAAATGGCGGCGACGCGCGGCTCCTTATATAGAATCCGAGCCTCGCGAGAATCCGACAGCGTGATGATGACGTTCGGGCGCGCTCGGGTTAACCGAGCAAGGCGGGAGGATCCGAGCCTGCTCGGCCCCGTGTAAAAAACCCTGAAGTTCGGGCGGGTTCGGATTCCGAGGAACCGAACCCGCTCATCTCTAGAACACACTTAATTTAAATCCACTTTGTTAAATGTTCGCATCGTGATTTAATTCTCCAGTTAATAATTATAATAATTGCATATTTAGGTTAACATGAATTCAGTTACAATTAGGAACCTTTCACTGTAGAACCGCATTTCGCTGACACTGTGAATATTTATTCATGTTTTGGAAAAAAATTTCCCTGTTCATTATAAATACTATAAAACCGCTATTTGGTTATTTCAGCACTTCTGCGCATGCCGCTGCGCACATGCACGAGGACTTAAACTGCGATTGCAGTTGAAGAGCTGGCGGTGGGCAGCGATGGTGCGGCGTCACAGCGTTTTGGAGCCAGCCATGCGGCGTTGGGGGGGGGTGGTCCGGACAATGGAGGCGTGTCTGGGCCATTTGTGTGTGTGGAGGGGGCTCCCACAATGCAGTCGTGCACCGCACAGCAGTATCGGCACCGGGGGGAGGGGGGGGGCACCACCAGTAACGGATCTTGCCACGGCGGCGGTGCCCTCCGGGAGGCGGTGCTCCCAGGCAAAAGTACTGTGTGCCCGTAGCAAGATCCGCTACTGATTTTACCCAGGTGTTTACAGAGAATGTTAAATCCTTCTCAGAAGTCTTCTTTAAAGTCTACTGAGATAGTCCATGTTAAGGAATGACATTATCTAATCCTGGTGGCTAAAGTTAATAATACTCTGCATACAGTACAGTACTGTACATTCATTAATATATATTAATGAAAAAGGAATAGGCAAGTCTAGGAACCACAGAGATACACAGGTGCAGCAGAAGTGATGTGTGGCGAGTAGAATGTCTCGGGAGTAGCTGCAGTCTGTGTTGAGATAGCAGAACAGACTGATGTTGGTGAGATAGGTATCCCAGATGACTTGTCTGAACCGTAGTAGTACAGAATTACGTACAGTAGGAGACTGGATGATGCTGGCAGATTAGTCAGACACTTACAGATGAGTCCTAGCCCATCTTTAAGGCTATTTACAGCAAAAGTGACTCCTCTACCACGATTAGTGTGCCCACGGTCGTGCGCGGTTACTGCACACACACCTGGGATCCATAGGATCACATGGGTGCATGCACTCCCGCAAAGGTCGCAATTATGATGCAGATGCTATTGCGACCAGTTCGTGGGTGTGGTCAGCGTGGACATATCTGTAGTTGATTTTGCAGTATACAGTGGGGATTGAAAGTTTGGGCACCCCAGGCAAAAATTAATTTAATGTGCAAAAAGAAGCCAAGGAAAGATGGAAAAATCTCCAAAAGGCATCAAATTACAGATTAGACATTCTTATAACATGTCAAAAAAAGTTTGATTTTATTTCCATCATTTACACTTTCAAAAGAACAGAAAACAAAAAATGGCGTCTGCAAAAGTTTGGGCACCCTGCAGAGTTAATACCTTGTACTGCCCCCTTTGGCAAGTATCACAGCTTGTAAACGCTTTTTGTAGCCAACCAAGAGTCTTTCCATTCTTGTTTGAGGTATCTTCGCCCATTCTTCCTTACAAAAGTCTTCCAGTTCTTTGAGATTCCTGGGCTGTCTGTGACGCACTGCTCTTTTAAGGTCTATCCATAGATTTTCAATTAAGTTGAGGTCAGGAGATTGTGAAGGCCATGGCAAAACCTTCAGTTTACACCTCTTTATGTAATCCACTGTGGATTTTGAGGTGTGTTTAGGATCATTATCCATTTGTAGAAGCCAGCCTCTCTTTAACTTCAGCTTTTTCACAGATGGCATCAAGTTAGCGTCCACAATTTGCTGGAATCTTATTGAATCCATTTTTCCTTCTACTTGTGAAATGTTCCCTGTGCCACTGGCTGCAATACAACCCCAAAGCATGATTGATCCACCCCCATGCTTAACAGTTGGACAGAGGTTCTTTTCATAAAATTCTGTGCCCTTCCTTCTCCAAACGTACCTTTGCTCATTCCGGCCAAAAAGTTCGATTTTAACCTCATCGGTCCACAGAACTTTATTCCAAAATGCATCAGGCTTGTCTATATGTTCATTTGCAAACTTCAAACGCTGATTTTTGTGGTGAGGGCGTAGAAGAGGTTTTCTTCTGATGACTCTTCCATGAAGACCATATTTGTACAAGTATTTCTTTATAGTGGAATATAGTGTACCACAACTCCAGTGTCTACCAGATCTGGAGGGATCGTGCAGTCAAACGTGGATTTTGACTTGCTTTTCTCACAATCCTGCGAGCTGTTCTGTCTGATATTTTTCTTGGTCTTCCAGATCTTGCTTTAACTTCCACTGTTCCTGATGACTGCCATTTCTTAATTACATTCTGAACAGAGGATATGGGCATCTGATAATGCTTTGCTATCTTCTTATAGCCTTCTCCTGCTTTTTGTGCGTCAACTATTCTCAGTTTCAGTGTTCTACACAACTGCTTAGAGGAACCCATGGTGCTGATTGTTGGAGCAAGGTCAGATGAGTCTGGGCTTTTAAAACCTTTGAGATTGACATCACCTGGTCTTTCCAGACGATGATTGGGAACAATCCATGACACTGCCAGGTCTCAGTTGTTCAAAGGGGGCAGTGCAAGGTATTAACTCTGCAGGGTGCCCAAACTTTTGCAGATGCCATTTTTTGTTTTCCATTCTTTTGATAGTGTAAATGATGGAAATAAAATCAAACTTTTTTTGACATGTTATAAGAATGTCTAATCTGTAATTTGATGCCTTTTAGAGATTTTTCCATCTTTCCTTGGCCTCTTTTTGCACAATAAAATGATTTTTTGCCTGGGGTGTCCAAACTTTCGATCCCCACTGTAGATACAAAGGTGGTATTACCTGCGCACAGAGATGGTAAGACTAGTGGGGTTAGCGAGCTGCTAGTGTTTGTAGGTGATCTCTCCTACTAATCGATACATGTAAAACAGTTGTAACACTGCGCTCAGCTCTAAGTGGATGTTCTAAATAATGTCTAACTCTTCTTTTGTTTATAATAATAATAATACCTATTTATAAAGGTTATGTGCTCTCTTGATGTTAAATGAAGCGTAATAAATATGTACAGTATAAGAGCTGTGAATATATACAGTGTAGCAACTGTAGCAGCTAAACAATGAATAGTGAAACTAATGGTGCCCATACACTTGTGCGATGCCCCGCGACGCGACATCGCGGGGCATCACACCGGCAGTTCAGGTGCAAACCGGGGGGAAACCGTGCCAAGACTCTATCGCAGAAAGAGACCAAATGGATCCACATGCTGGAGTCCCTTACCCCTAATGGTCTTAACGAACAGATCATGTGGAATGTCTTTTTATGATATAGAAGATCTGTCTTGGTTGTTAGCTTAGCAATACTCTATACTAGACAGCTGTATTTCAAAAGAAATAAGAGTAAAAATAATAGAAAATATTATAGTGTGTTTATGTATAATAATAATAATAATAATACACTGTAGTCTAGTGGCCCACCTATTCCATGCTTGGTAGCGTGTCTGCCCTCTATATGGGTATGTATAGCGCAGTATCCTGTGAGGATATGCCCCATAGGAACATGTAGTCCATTGTTTTAGTCCCAGCAGAAATCTCAGTGTTTTAATATTAATAATAAAGTTTGGGTTTCATGTGTAACCGTAATCGGTTTCTTATTCAACACTGTTTTGAGCACTAGCACTTTAATTCACTGTTACAGCCATGTTAGGTTATTAGTTCTACACCACTAGTTGTGTGTTTTGTAATTAAATTACTTTCCCTTCTCGCCCGCCAGGCCCGGTTCCCATGGATACGGCATGGTCACGGTTACCAGGCAACAGCGGAAGTGGTAGTAGGCTACGTCACAGCAGTTTCGCACATGACCGGAGCTTTGGAGAGCCGCGGCTTCCGGTCCCGGGGGACCAGCCGGCGTGAGCGGACGGGGATGGTCTTACCCACATTCAGGTATTTATAAGCACAGGAAAGTTGTTTTAGACATGTTTGTTTGCTTTTCACGTTTTATTTTTCAGTATAGCACCTTGACTAAAACGCCGTTCGGGCGTTGAAACGTTGGTGGCTTGCACTATGTCTGTTTAAAAGCTTTGCACATTTGTTTAATAGAGTGTCATTTATTGAACTAAATGTTCCGCCTGGTTCCTTCTTGCAGTTAGGGGACACGCTGGTTTTCCTGCAGGAACCCTCCATCTGTATATAAGTTTTTGAGGATGGCACCCAGGTGGATGGCTTTGGGACTGTGAGTGCCATAAGAATATATGGATATATATATATAGATATATAGGTAGTTGTGATCCTGTGAGGTTGTGCCTGTGAAAAAGGAATAGAGCAGTTCAGGATTGGAAATCTCTAAAGACCCCCATTTTGGTGATATTTATTGGAGCAGAGTTGGATTGTAGGATTCCACTCTCCTTGATGAGATTAGGGAAAATTACAACATCTGACTTCAACCTAATTGTACATTTTCTGTTTTGATGAAGTCTATTTGGATACCATATCATTTGAAAAGAACGTGTGATTGGATGTAACATTAAGAATTCAAACCTGTCTTAACCAGTGGTAAATCATTTTATCATAAAAACTGATTGTAAACCCCTGATGAAGTCCTAACGGACGAAACGCGTTGGATTTCGCATTATTGGGTTAACAAAGCCATACCACAAGCATCTGGTTGGATACACGTTCCTTTCAAGTTCTGACTGTGATCACCTGATTGTAAATTCCTCACATCAACTGAAAATGTCTATGTATAAGATTGTTAAATTGTTTTATTGAATTTTTAGATATTTGTACCAATGACAAACTTTTAGGTTACAAATACCTTTCGTTTGTGTATGAATAAAAATTTTTAAATATTGTTATTCTGAAGGCTGATTGGCTCCCACAAGAATCTTTTTCTATTCCATATCTACTTTTGATACCTTATCTGACAGAGGGTATTTCTTGGTGGTCTGAGACTAGTGGTACAGCACAAAAAAAGGGTTATCTTTTGTTTTGTAATATATATATATATATATATATATATATATACACACATACACACACTGCTCAAAAAAATAAAGGGAACACTAAAGTAACACATCCTAGATCTGAATGAATGAAATATTCTTATTAAATACTTTGTTCTTTACATAGTTGAATGTGCTGACAACAAAATCACACAAAAATTATCAATGGAAATCAAATTTATTAACCCATGGAGGTCTGGATTTGGAGTCACCCTCAAAATTAAAGTGGAAAAACACACTACAGGCTGATCCAACTTTGATGTAATGTCCTTAAAACAAGTAAAAATGAGGCTCAGTAGTGTGTGTGGCCTCCACGTGCCTGTATGACCTCCCTACAACGCCTGGGCATGCTCCTGATGAGGTGGCGGATGGTCTCCTGAGGGATCTTCTCCCAGACCTGGACTAGAGCATCCGCCAACTCCTGGACAGTCTGTGGTGCAACGTGGCGTTGGTGGATGGAGCGAGACATGATGTCCCAGATGTGATCAATTGGATTTAGGTCTGGGGAACGGGCAGGCCAGTCCATAGCATCAATGCCTTCGTCTTGCAGGAACTGCTGACACACTCCAGCCACATGAGGTCTAGCATTGTCTTGCATTAGGAGGAACCCAGGGCCAACCGCACCAGCATATGGTCTCACAAGGGGTCTGAGGAACTCATCTCTGTACCTAATGGCAGTCAGGCTACCTCTGGCGAGCACATGGAGGGCTGTGCGGCCCCCCAAAGAAATGCCACCCCACACCATTACTGACCCACTGCCAAACCGGTCATGCTGGAGGATGTTGCAGGCAGCAGAACGTTCTCCTTGGCATCTCCAGACTCTGTCACGTCTGTCACATGTGCTCAGTGAGGGCGGGATGTACTAAGCGGAAAATGCGGTAAACTCCCTGTTTACCGCATTTTCCTGATGTACTAACCCCCCGGCCGGCAGGACAGCGCCGCGGCTGGCGTACGTCCATAGAAGCCTATGGGCTTCTCTCCGCGGCGCTGTGTGAGGGATCCGATCGGATCCATCCCAGCATGCCCTGCGGCCGCCCCCGTCACCCCGCGCATGCGCAGACTGACTTCTGGGGCCGAATCCCGGAAGTCAGGCTGCCGCTGCACATCGCGGAGGACAGCTCTTATCGGAAGAGCTGTCCTCCGCAATGCTGATCGCATATGTTAGTACATATGCGATCAGCATCGTGACGCAGGGCGGCGATGTACATTAGTACATCCCGCCCTGAGAACCTGCTTTCATCTGTGAAGAGCACAGGGTGCCAGTGGCAAATTTGCCAATCTTGGTGTTCTCTGGCAAATGCCAAACGTCCTGCATGGTGTTGGGCTGTAAGCACAACCCCCACCTGTGGACGTCGGGCCCTTATACCACCCTCATGGAGTCTATTGCTGATCGTTTGAGTAGACACGTGCACAATTGTGGCTTCTTGGTGGTCGTCATTTTGCAGGGCTCTGGCAGTGCTCTTCCTGTTCCTCCTTGCACAAAGGCGGAGGTAACGGCCCTGCTGCTGGGTTGTTGCCATCCTACGGCCTCCTCCACGTCTCCTGATGTACTGGCCTGTCTCCTGGTAGCGCCTCCATGCTCTGGACACTACGCTGACAGACACAGCAAACCTTCTTGCCACAGCTCGCATTGATGTGCCATCCTGGATGAGCTGCACTACCTGAGCCACTTGTGTGGGTTGTAGACTCTGTCTCATGCTACCACTAGAGTGAAAGCACCGCCAGCTTTCAAAAGTGACCAAAACATCAGCCAGAAAGCATAGGAGCTGAGAAGTGGTCTGTGGTCACCTGCAGAACAACTCCTTTATTGGGGGTGTCTTGCTAATTGCCTATAATTTCCACCTGTTGTCTATTCCATTTGCACAACAGCATGTGAAATTGATTGTCAATCAGTGTTGCTTCCTAAGTGGACAGTTTGATTTCACAGAAGTGTGATTGACTTGGAGTTACATTGCGTTGTTTAAGTGTTCCCTTTATTTATTTGAGCAGTGTATATATATATATATATATATATATATATATATATATATATATAAAGACCAAGGATGTTCGGCACTCCACCTCACTGTAAACCACAACACGCTCCGGTGCCCGACCTGGACACACCATATATGCAAGCAAGCCAGCTGGACGGCACTCACGGAGACTGGATATATTCAACAAATAGACAGCTGAAGCTGGTGGGCAGTCCACCAGCTTCAGCTGTCTATTTGTTGAATATATCCAGTCTCCGTGAGTGCCGTCCAGCTGGCTTGCTTGCATATATATATATATATATATATATATATAATACTGAACCCACTATAATTAATTCTATATTAAGTTGGTGGCACAGTGGGTTGGTGGCACAGTGGGTGTATAACTTCCCTGATTTCCACTGTGCCACCAACTTAATAAAAAATTCATTATAATGGGTTCAATATAAAAATAAATATATATATATATATATATATATATCTCCTATATAATAGCCCAGCTCTGTGACTTTGTGCCTGTGTGTATAACGCTGGGCGTGGCTAGGAGCTCTCAATGGGTTAATGGCAGGTCTATCACACCCAGTCCACAGCTGATTGGGTGAGAAATGCCCTCCCACACAGGTTACATCCAATGGGAGGCTCTGCCCTTTGCCTGCTGTGTTTTCACAGAGCAGGATTAGCAATGGGACTGATGGAGCTGCAGCTCCAGACCCACACCCCAAAATAGTCCCACTGCATCTGCAGCAACATACCCTCCAACAATTTACACATAAAAATTGTTACAAATTCGAAAAGGGGGCGTGACCACGGGTACACCCACGTGGCCACGCCCCTTTTTATACTTTCAATGGAAGCTTGGAGAGTCAATAATTGCTACAGACCATAAAAAAAAGGGACTGTACCTGCCAAAAAGGTACAGCTGGAGGGTATGCCACTGCATCTGCAGCAAGTCTCTGCGCTGCAGATAGGGGGGGAAAAAATCCTTTTACTGCAGCGTCCTATGTCCTGCTGCCGGGTGGTCTTCAGTATGCCGAATGTCAAGATCCCGGCGCACAGTATACCGGCGCCGGGATCCCGACACCCGGCATACCGACAGCTATTCTCCCTCGTGGGGGTCCACGACCACCCTGGAGGGAGAATAAATAGCGTGGCGCGCGTAGGGCGCCACTGTGCACGCAAGGGGCTCCTTTGCGCTCGCCACACTGTCGATATGCCGGCGGTCGGGCTCCCGGCTCCGGTATGCTGGTCGCCGGGAGCCCGGCGGCCGGCATACCATACTACACCCTCTGCTGCCAGTCCGCCTGCCCCCTCCAGCTTCAACAATCCCCACTCCCTAGCCGCAGCGCAGGTGGAACAAAAGCTGCTGCGGCCTCCGGCATAGATGTGAATGAAAGCGGCGCAGCAGAAGGCTTTCATAGCCCTCCCTGCGTCGCATACTCTCTGAGCCCCGGAGCCTTCTCTGCGTTTGATGTCACAGAAGTGCCTCCCAGCCACAGCCAAACCCAGATCCCCAGAGGCCCTGACTCCGCAACACAGCACCTGGGCTGCCGGCCTGGAAGCCATGAGATGGCTAATGTAACGGATAGAGTGAGTGATATCGCGGAGGGCAATGTCTGGACGCTGAATCAATGTAAAAGGTGACAGTGCTGTGAAGTGCAGTGGGTGTGCAGTCTGGGACGGTGCTAGAGTGTTCAGCGCCCCCCTGCAAACTATAAATTGGCAACCTTGCATACTTTACAAAGGCACAGCGCACATAATACCCCCTGTAGCAGAGACACTTACACATGTAACGCCCCCTGTACCAGAGACGCTTACACATGTAATGCCCCCTGTACCAGTGATGCTTACACATGTAACGCCCCCCTGTACCAGTGACCATACACAAGTAACACCCCCTGTAGCAGTGACGCTTACACACGTAACGCCCCCTGTAGCAGTGATGCTTACACATGTAACGCCCCCCTGTACCAGTGACCATACACAAGTAACACCCCCTGTAGCAGTGACGCTTACACACGTAATGCCCCCTGTAGCAGTGACGCTTAGACACGTAACGGCCCCTGTACCAGTGATGCTTACATACGTAACGCCCCCCTGTACCAGTGATGCTTACACACGTAACGCCCCCTGTACCAGTGACGCTTACACACGTAACGCCCCCAGTACCAATGACGCTTACTCAAGTAACGCCCCCCTGTACCAGTGACGCTTACACACGTAACGCCCCCTGTACCAGTGACACTTACACACGTAACGCCCCCAGTACCAATGACGCTTACACAAGTAACGCCCCCCTGTACCAGTGACGCTTACACACGTAACGGCTCCCTGTACCAGTGATGCTTACACACGTAACGCCCCCTGTAGCAGTGATGCTTACACACGTAACGCCCCCGTAGCAGTGACACTTAGACACGTAACACCCTCTGTACCAGTGACGCTTAGACACGTAACACCCCTGTATCTGTGCCGCTTAGACACGTAATGCCCCCCTGTACCAGTGATGCGTACACACGTAACACCCCCTAAACTACAGCTCCCAGCAGCCCTTAGCGCCGAAGCATTCCGGCCCTTAGGGCTGCTGGGAGCTGTTGTTCATTGAGTGCATCTTCTTCCCTGTAATGTGGCGCGTTGGGACACCGGCGCTAACAATAGTGACTGGCTGCTGTGCGAGTCTCCGTGAGAGCCACTGCCAAAGGGAGGACAGCAGGTTAGCTGCTGACAGGGGGAGAAGTAGGATAAGCATTACCCGCCTTCCATCACTCACAGTACCTCCGGGCCGCATCCGCGGCACCCCCACACACCCCGTCAAGCACACGCGGTAGCTCCGGACCCCCACCCGCAGCAACCCCGCACAAGGGTGGGCAAGGGTTAAGGGGGCGTAGCTCCTTACAACGGTGTGAAGAGCGCCCATAGGGTGTGATGAATCACCTAGTATATATATATATATATATATATATATAAATATATAGTCCTCCAAATCGGTCGGCACTCAATTCCTAAGAATAGCAACTTCCCCCAGTGCCTGAATCCTCAATACATAATGGTCCAATGGCGGTATAAACGGCACTCACAGGGGTTTTGAAAATGCAATAAGCTGGTAGCTTTAATGTGACGTTTCGGGGGTTCAGCTACTTCCTCCTGACAACACCAGACAGAACAAACATACAGAAAACTCACCCCCTTTTAAACCTCGTTGATCAGCTCTGCTCCCTGCACCTGGCCGCACTCGCAGTCCGGGTCCGTCCCTGATGACTCACTTCCGGGCCGGGACTTCCGTTCGTTGCCATTGAGACAACCGGCTTGTACTCCAGCCCAGCGGTTGCCATGGGAACCCAGCTCCAGGCGCCCTGTACACGCAGGTGATCAGCTGCTGAAATACATAAATAAACACATGAAAAATAACATTAAAATACAATACAAATACCCAAAACACATGTATTATAATTAGTGATGAGCGGGTTCGGATCCTCGGAAACCGAACCCCCCCGAACTTCACCCATTTTACACGGGTCCGAGGCATACTCGGATTCTCCCGTATGGCTCGGTTAACCCGAGCGCGCCCGAAAGTTATTATCCCGCTGTCGGATTCTTGCGAGATTTGGATTCTATATAAGGAGACGCGCGTCGCCGCCATTTTCACTCGTGCATTGGAAATGTTAGGGAGAGGACGTGGCTGGCGTCCTCTCCGTTTATTAATGTTGCTGCAAATATTTGTGCTTATTGCTTAATTGTGGGGACTGGGGAGCAGCTGTATTATATAGGAGGAGTACAGTGCAGAGTTTTGCTGATCAGTGACCACCAGTTTTATCCGTTCTCTGCCTGAAAAACGCTCCATATCTGTGCTCAGTGTGCTGCATATATCTGTGCTCACACTGCTTTATTGTGGGGACTGGGGACCAGCAGTATTATATAGGAGGAGTACAGTGCAGAGTTTTGCTGACCAGTGACCACCAGTATTATACGTTGTCTGCCTGAAAAATGCTCAATATCTGTGCTCAGTGTGCTGCATATATCTGTGCTCACACTGCTTTATTGTGGGGACTGGGGACCAGCAGTATTATATAGGAGGAGTACAGTGCAGAGTTTTGCTGACAGTGACCACCAGTATATATAGCAGTACGGTACGGAAGGCCACTGCTCTACCTACCTCTGTGTCGTCAAGTATACTATCCATTTAGATTCTATACCTGTGGTGCATTTTAGTTTTGCAGTTTGCTGACAGTGACCACCAGTATATATAGCAGTAAGGTACGGAAGGCCACTGCTCTACCTACCTCTGTGTCGTCAAGTATACTATCCATCTAGATTCTATACCTGTGGTGCATTTTAGTTTTGCAGTTTGCTGACAGTGACCACCAGTATATATAGCAGTACGGTACGGAAGGCCACTGCTCTATCTACCTCTGTGTCGTCAAGTATACTATCCATCCATACCTGTGGTGCATTTCAGTTGTGCGCAGTATATATAGTAGTAGGCCATTGCTATTGATACTGGCATATAATTCCACACATTAAAAAATTTAGAACAAAAATGTGGAGGTTAAAATAGGGAAAGATCAAGATCCACTTCCACCTCGTGCTGAAGCTGCTGCCACTAGTCATGGCCGAGACGATGAAATGCCATCAACGTCGTCTGCCAAGGCCGATGCCCAATGTCATAGTAGGGAGCATGTAAAATCCAAAAAACAAAAGTTCAGTTAAATGACCCAAAAATCAAAATTAAAAGCGTCTGATGAGAAGCGTAAACTTGCCAATATGCCATTTACGACACGGAGTGGCAAGGAACGGCTGAGGCCTTGGCCTATGTTCATGGCTAGTGGTTCAGATTCACATGAGGATGGAAGCACTCATCCTCTCGCTAGAAAACTGCAGTGCGACTCCTAGATGGGCCAGGTGTTTGTGTCGGCCACTTGGGTCACTTAGCTTAGTCACACAGCTACCTCATTGCACCTCTTTTTTTCTTTGCGTCATGTGCTGTTTGGGGACTATTTTTTAAATCTGCCATCCTGTCTGACACTGCAGTGCCACTCCTAGATGGGCCAGGTGTTTGTGTCGGCCACTTGGGTCGCTTAGCTTTGTCACACAGCTACCTCATTGCACCTCTTTTTTTCTTTGCATCATGTGCTGTTTGGGGACTATTTTTTTGAAGTGCCATCCTGTCTGACACTGCAGTGCCACTTCTAGATGGGCCAGGTGTTTGTGTCGGCCACTTGTGTCGCTTAGCTTAGTCACACAGCGACCTTGGTGCGTTTCTTTTTTTCTTTGCATCATGTGCTGTTTGGGGACTATTTTTTTGAAGTGCCATCCTGTCTGACACTGCAGTGCCACTCCTAGATGGGCCAGGTGTTTGTGTCGGCCACTTGTGTCGCTTTGCTTAGTCACACAGCGACCTTGGTGGTCTTTTTTTCTTTGCATCGTGCTGTTTGGGGACTATTTTTTTGAAGTGCCATCCTGCCTGACACTGCAGTGCCACTCCTAGATGGGCCAGGTGTTTGTGTCGGCCACTTGTGTCGCTTAGCTTAGCCATCCAGCCACCTCGGTGCAAATTTTAGGACTAAAAATAATATTGTGAGGTGTGAGGTGTTCAGAATAGACTGAAAATGAGTGTAAATTATGGTTATTGAGGTTAATAATACTATGGGATCAAAATGACCCCCAAATTCTATGATTTAAGCTGTTTTTTTATTTTTTTTTGTAAAAAAACACCCGAATCCAAAACACACCCGAATCCGACAAAAAATTTTCAGGGAGGTTTTGGCAAAACGCGTCCGAATCCAAAACACGGCCGCGGAACCGAATCCAAAACCAAAACACAAAACCCAAAAAATTTCCGGTGCACATCTCTATTATATGTGCCATCCTACATATAGAGACAATAAGTATGGTCACATACTCCAGAGCACATAAAGCCTGTCATTACAGATATTCATGAATTGGCAAGATCTAGTACTTTAAATCGCTAAGTGCAAGCCCATAGAAAAGGCTAAGCCCCTTAAAGCAACATATACAACATATACAGGTTTATACGGCAGACAATGCATCACATAATGCTGTTCCAATTAATTTTCTCATTTAGGCCAAGTGGAGCCATGGTATTCAACCTGAACATCCACCTGGCTTCAGCCAGTAACAACATTTTACTATGGTCGCCCCCCGCAGGGATTCTGGGACATGGTCAATCATAAAGTACCGTAACTGAGACAGCGAATGTCCCTTAGCTTTAAAGTGTCGTGCCACAGGTTGATCACTGCTTTTGCCTGCGAATGATAAATCAATGTTGGACCGGTGGAGTGCCATCCGCTCTCTAAATCCACGGGTAGTCTGTCCCACGTAGTATAAACCACAGGGACAGTAGACGACATACACCACATGTGAACTTTTACAAGTAAGCACGTGGCGAATGTTGAACATCTTATCAGTATGAGGTTGTTTAAAACTTTTGCAAGGTGACATATTTACAGGTGACACAATTAAAGCAACTGTAGCAACCCGTTTTTTTTAAATATACATTAGGGGGTCTAGGGATCCCTCTCCCAGAGATGTCTGTTCTAACCAACCTATCCTTAAGGTTACGGCCGCGCTTAAACGCTGCCATAGGTCTGCATTCATTGAAGCACATCAGTTCCTTATCAGATTTTATAATAGGCCATAAAGCTTTCGTGGCCCGATTAATAATGGGGCTGGCTACCGTAAATGTACTCACCCAAAACGCTTCAAAAATTCCAGAGCATTTGGATATCTTAATTAACAAGTTCAAGGCTCGTGGGTATGACTGTGAAGTACTGCAGCAACAAAAGCGACAGGTTTTAGGTATGTCTAGTTCTCAGTTGCTTGAACCATCAGGACGTAGTAATAGTAATGTAATCCACTGTGATTGAGCAAGCAGCACGGCCAACCGCCGACCTCCAATCAACGAGCGCGGGTGTGCACATCATTGATTGGAGGGCCATACACACTAGACCAGGGCTGGCCAAACCGGTCCTCGAGATCTACCAACAGTTCATGTTTTCCAGGCCTCCTGGAGATCTGTAGAATTGTCTGTTAGGAATGAATGCAGCACATATTAATTAGTAATTACTACACCTGTGCACCAGCTAGGTGGTCTGGAAAATGTGAACTGTTGGTAGATCTCGAGGACTGGTTTGGCCAGCCCTGCACTAGACGATGTGAACTATATATCGTTCACAATCGTCGTTATCTTTCAGATCTTTGAAAAATATCTTCTAGTGTGTATGGCCCTCTAGTTATCAATAACAATTTATTTTCATAGGAGACACAATGCTCCTGAATAATGGTCTAAAATAACAAATGACTAATGCAGCACCATATGCAGTATTATCACACTGACAATGGGCAGGCTGCAGGCCCGGCACTAGCCGCTCAGCAAGGGTATGCAAAGCAGGGAGGCGCCGGCCAGGAGAGGCGCTCTCCCTGCTCTGCTACCCTGCTTTTCTCTGTCCAGTGTTGCTGCGGTCGCCGTTGCACCTGTCCCGCTGTGTGCGCTGTATTAACCGCGGCTCTACTTTTCAAGCACAGGCGGATCTAAGGTGAGAGGAGGGGAGGCCCGCAGGCACGCAGCTCAGACGGAGGGGACCCAGAGCTGCTGGCAGATTGGGCAATAAAGTTAGCGGGCCCAATTGCCGTAAGTAGCCCCGCCCCCAGTCACTCTCCATGTTATCTTACTGCAGCCTGTAGAGTGGAGGAGCTCTGAGCTTTATTCTCACAAGACAAAGCTCCGCGGGTCACACTCGGGTGACTGACTGCATCTCGGGCTCTGGCTCTCCTGATCAGCGCAGTGGTAAGCAACATAATCCCCCTTACCACTAGTTACCAAATACTAATTTACAGTATAGAGAAGGAGCGTAGAGGAGGGGGTGGAGGAGGTTAGTGCTGGGCTGAGGGTTGTTGCTGAGACTTCAGAATGACAGGTGTATAAGTAGCCCCTGCTACATACACCTTCCAACTCTGCACCCTGATACAGCTCTCACTAAGCAAGAAAAACAAAATGATTTTTCCCACACACTCTGTGGGCTATTAGTAACAAGAACTGTATACTATATAATAATAAAAAATTTAGAGCTCTTCGTTACATATATTTTGCAAAAAATATGATAAGCCTCCAGGCCACATCACGGCGGCTCTATACCTGGAGGTCCCTAATACTAAGAATAAGTCCAGGGCATGGAGCCCAGAAAGTCGGCTCAGGCCCAACCACCCCAGGGCAGCACACCATTGACAGCATTAGGAGGGCATGCTGGGTCCTGTAGTGCCATTTGGAGGATACAGGGGTGATTCCAGGTAAGCTAGCTCTCAATCTGGATATATTTTGTATGTGCCATTATCATGTGGCCATACATTAAGCAATTATATGACCCATAGTGGATGTAATTATTATTATTATGCTGTGTGTGAGTTTGGGGAGTGGTTATCTCTCTAAACCATTTTCAGTAGCCCACAGTACCCGGTGGTTTTGCCAGTAGGGGGATAAGGCTTAGACCTGAAGCCCCTCCCCCAGCCCCAGGGCGCCATTTCCCGCAAATGTTCCCGCCCTGGTGCTGCATATCTGTCTCTCCCTCACTCCCTGTCAGTGTCTGGGCGCAATTATCTCTCAGCTTCACCTTTCCTGGGAATGCTTGGGCAAATCCTCCTATGTAAAGCCGCCTGGTTGTCGGTGCTGTGACTTTACATGACACTTAAGTATTCTACCTGCCTTTTTAGACAGTGCTAGTTAAGAAAGAGTGCATTTAGTCAGGGTTTTCTAGTACAATTACCCTGTGATATACATCCAGTTCTTACTGTGTAGTGTTATATCTATTGACTATATAGCATATATAAGCTAGTCCAGTGCAGTATTATTGTTAGTAATAACCTCTGCATTGTACAAACTGTGACTATCTATGTGTGCATTAGATAGCTGAGTAGTGTCCATTTCGTGTCTTCCACTCAACTTGCTATCCCTATATTCTATAACCTGAGGGGGCTTGGTGCGTCAGGTTTTATATTGATATAGGATTTTCACAAAGATATACTTTAATACGTATTTTTCTCTGTGATTTTAGTCACCATACTGTATCTCTCCTTTATCTCTGCTAGTGCTGACTACACTGCGCAGGGGTTTGGGTAAGAGGTATTGTGCTGCTGCCAATTATACTGTGTTACCTGATACTGCAAGTTATATCATGTCTGCTTCTGAGGGTAACGGTTCTGGGGCTGAACACACTGCCGGTGTTGCTGAAGCCACAGATCCCTATGAGGAGAATATAGCAGCTGTGGGCTCTGGTTCTGGGGGCTCCTTGCCCCCCAGTGGGACTGTGGCAACGGAGGTACATAATATCCCACCGTGGCCCGCTTTTTCCACGCTTCTACATACGCTAGTTAATAAACTAACACCCCCTATGGTCCCTGCAGCTAACCCGCCGTGGGCGGACGATTTATCTGCCCAATTGAAGAAGTTGAACCAGTCCCTGACTACTAAAAAGTCTGACCATCGCTCGCCTAAGTCCAAGGGGTCCTCTAAGCGAGCGCTTGTCTCCTCACAATCCACTGCTGTCACTGACACCTCGTCTGATGAAGACGGCACTTACACTGACCCCACAGGTTCTGACTCAGATACGGCTGATGGGGAGGGTAGTTCACATGTGGATGTTCCTATTAAGTTAATTCTACAGATTACGGATGATCACGAGCCATCCGTCCCTCCTAAGAAACCAGATAGGGCTCAAGCGTCAGAAGGTGGTTAAACAAGTTTTACCTCACTCTGACCACCTAGTGGATATACGTCAGGAACCCTGGGAAAACCCGGGTACGAAGTTTTTTGCCTCAAAAGAAGATGCTGGCTCGCTATCCCATCGCACCAGAGCTGTCTAAGAATTGGGAAACGCCTCCTCCAGTAGACTCACATGTGGCTAGGATGGTGGTTTCCTCAGCTCTACTGTCACTACCGTCACGTCTCTAAAGGAGCCTACGGATAAACGTGTGGAGGGTTGTATGAAAGCGATCTACACCCTCACGGGTGCTGCACAAAGGCCCACTATTGCAGCAACATGGGCTGCAGAGGCTATTGAAGCATGGGCCTTGGAGTTAGAAGCTGAAATCTCTTCTGACCATGCTAGACAATGCTTGTCAAATATTGTCACAGCTTCACGCTATATTAAAGAAGCGGCTTCTGATGCCGGTATCCTAGCAGCCAAGGCCTCTACTACGTCAGTCCTGGCTCGCCGGATATTGTGGCTGAGATCCTGGTCTGTGGATCTGGACTCTGGAAAAATCCTGGAGGTACTCCCTTTCAAGGGAGATATTCTGTTTGGGGAAGACTTAAATAAGATAGTGGCTGACTTGGCTACTGCCAAAACTGCCTATCTGCCAAGTACCGCTCCTTCTGTGTCGAAGGCTAAAGGTACTTCCTTTCGCCCCTTTCGTCCTTCAGGTAAAGCAAAAGGTCAGGCGTACAACAAGCAGGCACGCACTTCCAAACCTGGTAAGCCTAAGCCCAAAAGAGCCTGGGCGGCTCTTCAGCCAGCTTCCAAGACCGATAAGCCTGCCGCATGACGGGGCGGGCCTCCCCCTGGGGGATCCCAGGGTGGGGGGCCGGCTTCTATGGTATACCCAGGAATGGCTGAAGACCACTTCAGATGCCTGGGTACGGGATGTCGTCACTCGAGGTTACGCCATAGCCTTCAAAAACCGACCCCCTCATCGATTTTGCCAGACAGACGTCCCGTTGGACCAGACAAAGGCAAACACTCTGCATTCGGTGGTACAGACCCTCCTGGATACAGGAGTCGTAGTACAGGTGCCTCTTGTGCAGAGGGGCCGGGGGTACTATTCTCCGCTGTTTCTAGTCCCGAAACCGAATGGGTCCTCCCGGCCCATTCTCAACCTCAAGGCATTGAACAGGTTTGTGAAGGTTTCCAAGTTCCGTATGGAAACCCTTCGCTCTATAGTTCTGGCCTTGGAACCTGGGGGCTACATGGTCTCCCTGGACATATAGGATGCTTACCTGCATATTCCTATAGCAGCGTCACATCAGCAATACCTGAGGTTTGCTATTGGCAACCTCCATTACCAGTTTCGGGCGTTACCTTTTGGTTTAACAATGGCTCAGCAAGTCTTCACCAAAGTCATGGCGGTGATGACGGTGGTACTCCGCCGTCAAGGGGTCAGGATACTGCCGTATCTGGACGACTTGTTAATCCTGGCAAATTCCAGTTTCTACAAGCCCACGGGTGGCTCATCAACTGGAAGAAATCTTCCCTGATCCCTGCTCAGAGCATGGTGCATCTGGGAGCGCTATTGGACACTCACAACCAGAGGTTGTTCTTGTGTCAGGAGAAAGTCCTGAAGCTTCAGGACAGGATTCGTTGCTTCCTTTCTCATCCGCAAGTGTCGATACATTCGGCGATGCAGGTGCTGGGCCTCATGGTATCAGCATTCGACATGGTGGAGTATGCTCAATTCCATTCTCGCCCCCTCCAGAGGCTGATTCTAGCCAAGTGGTTATCATTCAGGGTGCTGGGGAAAACAAATGCCTTTTTTTCTTGCTTAGAAATACTCCTCCCTTTCGAGCACCTGAATGATATCACTAAGCTAATTGAGCATCTACCAATATATATGTTTGTTGTGAGAGGCAGAGAGGTTACTGCATTAGGAGGAGGTGCAGGCCCTGACATGCCACATGGAGCATTATGGGGTTGCTCCAAGGTAGGTAGCTCTTAGCTTAGACATATTGTAGTAAGGAGCCATTATCATGTGGCTCCTTGCTGGTTAATCTTAGACCCAGATTGGGGTAATGGAGGTGTGAGGTGTGGTGCCTCTGGACTGGCTGAGCTGGATGGCCTTAGTGTGGCATACCTTTACATTCTATTAACACTTTTCACTTATTAATTTTTTTAAACTATTTCTCTATTTTAATTGCATTTCATTTTTGTTTCACTTTCTCTATAGCTTCGGCTTCCTAAATACTAATTTATTAACACTATAGTTTTTCACTGGTATGCTACGCTGGGCTTTCTGGCTTATGCTGGTGTTTTGGGGTGCCACACCCTGCACCTAGATATAGCGCTAGGGACCCCAAATATACAGAGACGCCTTGATGCGGCTTTGGGGCTTATTCACACATTTGCGCAAATATGTGTAACGAAGATCTCTGAATTCTATTATTATGTGGAATTTATATCTGGTTACGGTTATCATTCAGGGTGCTGGGGGAAACAAATGCCTTTTTTTCTTGCTTAGAAATACCCCTCCCTTTTGAGCACCTGAATGATATCACTAAGCTAATTGAGCATCTACCAATATATATAGCCAAGTGGGATGGCCTGCCTCACCGAATCAGGTCTCAAATGATCTCATTGACTCCGGAGGTCCATCGGTTGCTGCTCTGGTGGCTCCAGGACCAACAATTGTGCAGGGGCCGTCCCTTCCGGATATCCAACTGGGTCCTGTTGACGACAGATGCCAGTCTAAGAGGTTGGGGCACGGTGCTGGAGCAACACTCCCTTCAGGGTCGGTGGACCAAGGAGGAGTCCCTCCTCTCGATCAACATTCTGGAATTGCGGGCGGCCTTCAATGCATTGAACCTAGCCCAGCATTTAATTCAGAACCGTCCTGTTCAAGTGCAGTCGGACAACGCCACCACAGTGGCTTACATAAATCATCAAGGCGGCACTCGAAGCCGTCTGGCAATGAAGGAAGTCTTACGGATTCTACATTAAGCGGAACGCCATCTACCGGCCATATCGGCAATCTTCATTCCGGGAGTCCTGAATTGGGAAGCGGACTTTCTCAGTCGTCAGGACATACATACCGGCGAGTGGGGCCTACATCCAGAAGTGTTTCAACTCCTAGTGGAAAAGTGGGGTCTTCCAGATGTAGATCTGATGGCGTCTCGACACAATCACAAGGTTCCGGTCTTCAGAGCAAGGACAAGGGATCCTCAAGCAGCATTCGTGGATGCGCTGGCGGTGCCGTGGAGGTTTCGGCTGCTATACGTGTTCCCTCTGGTGTCACTCCTGCCCAGGGTAATTCGGAAGTTCAAGCAAGAAAAAGGAATTCTGCTTCTCATAGCTCCCGCATGGCCCAGACGGCACTGGTTCTCAGACCTGCAAGGCCTATCGTCAGAGCGTCCAATTCTACTTCCACAATGCCCAGACCTCCTCGTTCAGGGCCCCTGTGTCTACCAGGACCTAGCCCGGCTGTCTTTGACGGCGTGGCTCTTGAAGCTTCCGTCTTAAGGGCTAAAGGGTTTTCTGAGGCGGTCATTCAAACTATGTTGTGGGCACGGAAACCGGCTTCTGCTCGGATATACTATAGGGTCTGGCATTCTTACTTTGTTTGATGCGCATCTAACGATTATGACGCTTCCAAGTTTAGTATAGCCAAGTTGTTGGCTTTTCTTCAGCAGGGCCTGGACTTAGGCCTGCGTCTGGCTTCCCTCAAGGTTCATATTTCTGCCTTGTCGGTGTGGTTTCAGAGAAAAATTGCGACCTTACCTGATGTGCATACCTTTACTCAGGGTGTGTTGCGTATCCAACCCCCGTATGTCCTGCCTGTGGCTCCTTGGGACTTGTCGGTGGTTTTGGAGGCGTTACAAGAGTCTCTGTTTGAACCTCTTGGTTCAGCTGATCTTAAGTGGCTTTCCCTTAAGGTGGTGTTTCTGCTGGCTATTGCTTCAGCTAGAATAGTGTCGGATTTGGGTGCCTTGTCCTGTAGTTCCCCATATCTGATATTTCACCGTGACCGGGCAGTTCTTAGGACTCGTCCCGGATATTTACCTAAGGTGGTTTCTTCGTTCCACCTTAACCAGTGTCACGATCCGGGTATCTGGACGCCATTACTTGCCTTTTAGATGCCTTCTGAAGCTGGCTCAGCGTTCCAGGGCCGGATCTCATCTGTGTTACTGATGTCCACACTCTGCATATCCCTCCTGTCACTCTGAGACGCTGTCACAGCGGCGCCATGTTTGACTTTAGTGTGGCGTCTCCCGTCCTCCGCGGCCTCCGCTCCTGTGTTCCAGAATGCAGGTTGTCAGAGTGGTGCCCCATGCCTGCCGCGGCCTCTGCTGTCATCCATGTGTCCCAGTGTGCAGTTGTCAGTTTGGCGTCTCCTGTCCTCCGCGGCCGGCGCCGCCATTGCTGCTATGTTTCCACATGGTTTTCCAAACCAACTTTCCCTCCAGTACTAACATGGGCGCAGCCATGTTTGTTCCAGTCACATGTTCAATCTCCACCAATCCGCTGCACTGTGAATCTGCTTGATTGGCCAGCCAATGCCTGCCCTGCAGCAGGTATAAGTATCCTGTGCCTGAACCAGGAAATGGTCAGTGCTTTGAATGTCAAACCTTGTTCCAGTCTCTCTCTCCTGTGGTTGTTTCTCCAGGTTCCAGCTCCTGTCTCCAGCAGCCACTACGAGACCCGCACCTGCCTTCCATCCTGCGGTGCAGCCTGACTCTGCAGCCCTCCGTGGCTATTCCAGCTTCCAGCTATTAACCCATCTGCTTCCAGCGGTCAGCTTCCAGCAGTATCCAGTTCCTTTAAAGTGCCGGTGTTATTTCAGCGGATCCCTACTTACCAGCAGTATCCACTACCACCGGTAACCTCTTTCAACTCTTCTGTTTCCACGCTCCCTAGCATCTTACAGTATCCTCTCCGTGTCTTCATCACCTGACTGGTTCCATCCAGCATCCACTCCGTGTCTTCATCACCCAGCTGATTCCATTCAGCATCCACTCCGTGTCTTCACCTACCTGGCTGATTCCATTCAGCATCCACTCCGTGTCTCTACCACCTGGCTGGTTCCATCCAGTATCTACAACAGTCTGTTCAAGTTACCAACTACATCTACACTTCTTCTGGCGTGTTCCTCGGCTATCTTCACTACTACAGCCAGGCCTGGTAAGGTTATTCCATAAAAGGACTTTAACATCTATTCCTTAACCTACCAGTGCTCTGTGATACCTCCCATGGTTATAAGTGATCCAGGAACTGTATTATTGCCATTTGCTTTTAGCAACTGTGAATACTGTTGTTTCTACACGGATTCTGTTAATAAAACTTTTATTGACTTTTAACCTGGTTGTCATGGTCACACCTTCGGGTAATCCTTCTACACTTACATGTCCAGGGGTCTGATTAAACCTCCCAAGTTTAATTTCATTTCACCCCCTACAACTGAGGCTTCCTCCTGTCAGCCTAAACCTTCAGTTGTGACAGTAAGCACTGACCATATGAATCCAGTCGGAGACCAGGATCAAGCGGCCAGGCCGATGCAAGAACTGGCAGCCAGACTCGAACATCAGGAGGCTGCACAAGGCCACATCATCCGCTGTCTCCAGGATCTCTCTACCCGACTGGATGGGATTCAAACGACCCTCCGTGGACCTGGCACGTCCGGTGCGTCCACCACAGTGACACCAGCTGTAACCCCACCCACCTTACCCATTTCTACTCCACGTCTTCATCTTCCAACGCCAGCAAAATTTGACGGATCTCCAAGATTCTGCAGGGGATTTCTCAACCAATGTGAAATTCATTTTGAGCTACAACCTGGCAATTTCCCCAGTGACCGTACTAAAATTGCCTAGATTATTTCCCTTCTCAGTGGCTCAGCCCTTGACTGGGCATCACCTTTATGGGAGAAGTCTGATACCCTGTTGTCTTCCTATACTGACTTTGTAGCTACATTCAGGCGCATCTTCGACGAGCCAGGCCGGATAACCTCTGCTTCATCTGAGATTCTCCGTTTACGCCAGGGAACACGTACTGTGGGACAGTATCTTATACAGTTCAAAATCCTGGCATCCGAACTGGCATGGAATGACGAGGCCCTATATGCTGCATTCTGGCATGGCTTATCAGAACGCATCAAGGATGAATTAGCTACCAGAGACTTGCCTTCTAAGTTGGATGAGCTAATTTCACTATGCACAAAGGTTGATCTACGTTTCAGAGAAAGAGCAACTGAGCGAGGAAGATCATCTATTCCAAAATCTTCTGCTCCTCCTCCTCGTCAACCGTCTCCATCCAAAGATGAGCCCATGCAAATTGGTCGTTCCCGTCTATCTCCCGCTGAGCGCCGAAGACGTCTCTCTGAGTCTCTTTGTCTCTACTGTGCAGCTCCGCCTCACGCTATTTATGCCTGTCCCAAACGTCCGGGAAACTCCAAATCCTAGCTCGCCAAGGAGAGGGCCGGCTAGGAGTAATGATCTCCTCTCCATCTCCTCATGATTGTACTCTCCCAGTCTCGCTTCAAATTGCTTAACGTTATAGGAACGTCATTGCCCTCCTTGATTCCGGAGCAGCTGGGAATTTCATAACCGAAGCTTATGTTAAACGGTGGTCCCTACCCACGAGAGACTTCCTACGTCTATTTCCTTGACTGCCGTGGATGGCAGTAAGATTTTTGACGCAGTTATTTCTTTAAGTAGTCTACCAGTTCCTCTGAGAGTAGGAGTTCTTCATTCAGAATTTATTTCCTTTCTAGTGATTCCAAGAGCCACACATCCAGTGGTTTTGGGCCTTCCATGGCTCTGTCTTCACAATCCATCGATTGACTGGACGACTACGCAGATACTAGCATGGGGTCCCTCCTGTGCTGAGACCTGTTTGTCCAAGGTGCTTCCTGTTTGTTCTTCCTCCCCCAGGTCGTCTGATGTTCCACCTCCTCCATATCAAGACTACACAGATGTGTTCAGTAAAGCCTCCGCTGATATCCTTCCTCCTCATAGAGAATGGGACTGTCCAATTGATCTCATCCCAGGAAAGGTTCCACCTCGAGGCCGAACTTATCCGTTGTCCCTTCCAGAGACGCATTCCATGGAGGAGTACATCAAGGAGAACCTGGCGAAGGGTTTTATTCGACCTTCCTCTTCTCCAGCTGGCGCAGGCTTCTTTTTCGTTAAGAAAAAAGACGGTGGCCTGCGGCCGTGCATCGACTACAGAGGTTTGAACGACATTACCGTTAAGAACCGTTATCCTTTACCCTTGATTACAGAGCTCTTCGATAGAGTTAGCGGAGCAACCATCTTTACAAAGTTGGATTTGAGGGGTGCCTACAATCTCATCCGGATCCGTGAGGGTGACGAGTGGAAGACGGCCTTTAACACCCGGGATGGACATTATGAGTACCTCGTCATGCCCTTCGGATTGAGCAACGCTCCAGCTGTTTTCCAGCATTTCGTGAATGAAATCTTCAGAGACATCCTGTACCGCCATGTCATGGTTTATCTAGATGATATCCTTATCTTTGCCAATAATCTCGAGGAACATCGCTTCTGGGTAAAGGAGGTTCTGTCCCGTCTCCGTGTCAATCATCTCTATTGCAAATTAGAGAAATGTGTTTTTGAAGTCAAATCCATTCCATTTCTAGTTTACATTGTGTCCGGTTCCGGACTAGAGATGGATCCTGAGAAACTACAAGCAATCCAGAATTGGCCGATTCCCCTAACCTTCAAAGGGGTCCAGAGGTTCTTAGGGTTCGCCAATTACTACAGAAAGTTTATAGGAGACTTTTCCACCATTGTGGCGCCTATCACTGCATTTACCAAGACGGGTGCTAACCTGTCCAAGTGGTCTGAAGAAGCTACGCAAGCTTTTCATCTGTTAAAGCAACGGTTCATCTCTGCACCAGTTCTGAAACAGCCCGACATCGACTCTCCTTTCATCCTTGAGGTAGATGCCTCCTCCGTTGGAGTAGGAGCGGTGTTATCCCAGAGGGCTAAAGATGGTCATCTACATCCTTGCAGTTTCTTCTCCCGGAAGTTCTCCCCAGCTGAGCGCAACTATGCCATTGGCGACCAGGAGTTGCTAGCCATCAAGCTCGCTCTAGAAGAGTGGAGATATCTGTTGGAGGGAGCTTCCCATTCAGTCACTATACTTACCGACCACAAGAATCTTTTATATCTGAAAAGCGCACAATGTCTTAACCCTCGTCAAGCCAGATGGGCACTTTTCTTTTCCAGGTTCGACTTTAAACTCCAGTTCTGTCCGGGTTCTCAGAATCGCAAGGCCGATGCCCTTTCCCGCTCATGGGAGCAAGAAAATGAGTCAGAGTCTTCGGACAAGCATCCTATTATTAATCCGTTGGCATTCTCCATGGTAGGGATGGACTCTACGCCTCCACCAGGGAAAAGTTTTGTGATGCCGGTGTTAAGGAAGAAGCTCATGCATTGGGCCCATGCTTCCCGTTTTGCCGGACATACAGGCATCCAGAAAACCCTTGAGTTAATCTCTAGGTCCTATTGGTGGCCAACTCTGAAGAAGGACGTCATGGAGTTTATTGCCTCTTGCCCAAAGTGTGCCCAACACAAAGTCTCCCGCCAGTCGCCTGCGGGGCAACTGGTTCCATTATCTGTTCCCCGTCGACCGTGGACCCATTTGTCGATGGGACTTCGTTACAGACCTGCCCATGTGCAACAAGTTTAATACCATCTGGGTGGTAGTTGACCGGTTCACCAAGATGTCACATTTCATACCTCTCACCGGTCTTCCGTCAGCTTCCAAGCTGGCTCAAGTGTTTATTCAAGAGATCTTCCGACTCCACGGTCTTCCTGAAGAGATCGTCTCTGATCGTGGTGTACAATTTGTAGCCAAGTTTTGGCGAAGTTTATGTCAAGCCCTCCAAGTCAAGTTGAAGTTTTCTACAGCTTACCATCCTCAGACCAATGGTTAAACCGAGAGGGTGAATCAGGACTTGGAGGCCTTCCTCCGCATTTATGTGTCTTCCTCTCAAGATGACTGGGTTCAACTCCTTCCTTGGGCCGAGTTCAGCCACAACAATCAATACCATTCCTCATCTTCTTCAACACCATTCTTCATCAACTATGGATTCCACCCTAAAGTTCCAGAATTCCAACCGCTTCCAGCTACTTCTGTTCCAGCAGTGGATGTCACCTTGCGTCAGTTTTCTAACAACTGGAAGAGTGTGCGAGCGGCCCTGCTCAAAGCCTCGTTCAGGTACAAGAAGTTTGCTGATAGGAAGCGTAGAGCGGTTCCTGCTCTCAAGGTGGGTGATCGTGTGTGGTTGTCCACGAAGAATTTGAGGTTGAGAGTTCCCAGCATGAAATTTGCACCTCGTTACATCGGTCCTTTCAAAATTGAACAAGTCATCAATCCTGTTGCCTACAAACTCCAGTTACCTCCCTTCCTGAAGATACCCAGAACATTCCATGTTTCCCTGTTGAAACCGCTTATCCTGAATCGGTTTCATTCTGCACTTCCTCCGGCTCCGAAAGTTCAAACTCAACGGGGAGTTGAGTATGAAGTTGCCAAGATTCTGGATTCACGTTTCCGTTACGGTCAATTGCAGTATCTTATTGACTGGAAGGGCTATGGTCCTGAAGAACGCTCTTGGACCAATGCATCAGATGTCCATGCTCCTGCCTTGGTCCGGAATTTCCACTCTAAGTTTCCTCAAAAGCCGAAGAAGTGTCCTGGGGCCACTCCTAAAGGGGGGGTGCTGTCACGATCCGGGTATCTGGACGCCATTACTTGCCTTTTAGATGCCTTCTGAAGCTGGCTCAGGGTTCCAGGGCCGGATCTCATCTGTGTTACTGATGTCCACACTCTGCATATCCCTCCTGTCACTCTGAGACGCTGTCACAGCGGCGCCATGTTTGACTTTAGTGTGGCGTCTCCCGTCCTCCGCGGCCTCTGCTGCCGCTCCTGTGTTCCAGTATGCAGGTTGTCAGAGTGGTGCCCCATGCCTGCCGAGGCCTCCGCTGTCATCCATGTGTCCCAGTGTGCAGTTGTCAGTTTGGCGTCTCCTGTCCTCCGCGGCCGGCACCGCCATTGCTGCTATGTTTCCACATGGTTTTCCAAACCAACTTTCCCTCCAGTACTAACATGGGCGCAGCCATGTTTGTTCCAGTCACATGTTCAATATCCACCAATCCGCTGCACTGTGAATCTGCATGATTGGCCAGCCAATGCCTGCCCTGCAGCAGGTATAAGTATCCTGTGCCTGAACCAGGAAATGGTCAGTGCTTTGAATGTCAAACCTTGTTCCAGTCTCTCTCTCCTGTGGTTGTTTCTCCAGGTTCCAGCTCCTGTCTCCAGCAGCCACTACGAGACCCGCACCTGCCTTCGATCCTGCGGTGCAGCCTGACTCTGCAGCCCTCCGTGGCTATTCCAGCTTCCAGCTATTAACCCATCTGCTTCCAGCGGTCAGCTTCCAGCAGTATCCAGTCCCTTTAAAGTGCCGGTGTTATTTCAGCGGATCCCTACTTACCAGCCGTATCGACTACCACCGGTAACCTCTTTCAACTCCTCTGTTTCCACGCTCCCTAGCATCTTACAGTATCCTCTCCGTGTCTTCATCACCTGACTGGTTCCATCCAGCATCCACTCCGTGTCTTCATCACCCAGCTGATTCCATTCAGCATCCACTCCGTGTCTTCACCACCTGGCTGATTCCATTCAGCATCCACTCCGTGTCTTCATCACCCGGCTGATTCCATTCAGCATCCACTCCGTGTCTTCACCACCTGGCTGATTCCATTCAGCATCCACTCCGTGTCTTCACCTACCTGGCTGATTCCATTCAGCATCCACTCCGTGTCTCTACCACCTGGCTGGTTCCATCCAGTATCTACAACAGTCTGTTCAAGTTACCAACTACATCTACACTTCTACTGGCGTGTTCCTCGGCTATCTTCACTACTACAGCCAGGCCTGGTAATGTTATTCCATCAAAGGACTTTAACATCTATTCCTTAACCTACCAGTGCTCTGTGATACCTCCCATGGTTATAAGTGATCCAGGAACTGTATTATTGCCATTTGCTTTTAGCAACTGTGAATACTGTTGTTTCTACACGGAGTCTGTTAATAAAACTTTTATTGACTTTTAACCTGGTTGTCATGGTCACACCTTCGGGTAATCCTTCTACACTTACATGTCCAGGGGTCTGATTAAACCTCCCAAGTTTAATTTCATTTCACCCCCTACAACTGAGGCTTCCTCCTGTCAGCCTAAACCCTCAGTTGTGACAACCAGGAGATTGTGGTTCCGGCACTTGTTTCTCCTGATCTGTCTCCAAAAGAGCGGTCTTTGGATGTGGTACGGGCTCTCCGTATCTATGTGAAGAGAACTGCTTCCATTAGGAAATCTGATTCTCTCTTTGTACTGTTTGGATTTGACAAACGGGGCTGGCCTGCTCACAAGCAGACTTTGGCCAGATGGATTAGAATGGTGATTGCACATGCTTATGTGAGGGCTGGTCGGTCGGCTCCTGCTCACATTACAGCCCATTCTACTCGGTCTGTTGGACCTTCTTGGGCGGCCCGCCGTGGTGCGACCCTTGTACAATTGTGCAAGGTTCATTGTGCAAGGTTCCTAAGGTTCTATGCCTTTGATACTGCCGCTTCCCAGGATGCTTCCTTTGGACGCTGGGTTCTTGTGCCCGCTACAGTGCGTCCCCTCCCATAAGGAACTGCTTTAGGACATCCCCAATGTCTATCCTTGTGGAGCCCAGTGTACCCCGCAGCAGAAAACGAGATTTATGGTACCTTTGTTAAATCTCTTTCTGCGAGGTACGCTGGGCTCCACAAGGCGCCCACCCTGACGCACTTAGCTTCTTTGGGTTGGTATGGCATTAGCCGCTGACACTTCTCCTGTCGTGAGAGTGTGGTGTATGTGGCTACTAACCGTTGTCGCCTCTTTTCCTGCTACTGCATTGGGCTGGTTAACTAAAAACTGAGCTCCTGTGCAGGGAGGCGAGGTTATAGAGGAGGCGGCGCTGTGTATTTTGGGAACAGTCAAAGCTTTGAGCCTGTTGGTGCCTCGGATCAAGATCCTACTCTACACCCCAATGTCTATCCTTGTGGAGCCCAGTGTACCTCGCAGAAAGAGTTTTAACAAAGGTAAGTTCTTACCATAAATCTCGTTTTTGAGTATTTTACTAACACCCTTATTTTTGTGTCACTTTCTAACATATTGCTCCTGCTTCTTTCTTATTAACACATATTAACATTATAGTATGTCAATGGTGTGCTGCCCTGGGGTGGTTGGGCCTGAGCCAACTTTGTGGGGTCCACGCCCTGGACTTATTCTTAGCATTAGGGACCTCCAGCAATAGAGCCGCCGTGAAGTGGCCTGGAGGCTTATCCTATTTTTTGCAAAATATATGTAACGAAGAGCTCTAAATTTTCTATTATTATAAAGTATACCGTTCTTGTTACTAATAGCCCGCAGAGTGCGTGGGAAAAATCCTTTTGTTTTTCTTGTCTAGAAGTAACCCCCTCCCGCAGCACCTGAAGAATGTTAGCAGTTTGATTAGACCAGTTTGCCATTATATATTACTGCTCTCACTAAGCACTGCAACTGCATCTTTTCCCCGTGCCACCCTTGTACCTGTGACTGCGCCCCATGCAAAGGGCACCCAGCACCCTGTAACTTCCACATTTGCACCTCCCCTGCAGCTATGACATCAAACCTACTGCATACTGTAATTGCTCCCCTATACACTATAACTGCCCCTCACCCATACCTCCCAACATGACCCTCTCCAGGAGGGACAGAATGCTCTGCTCCTGGACTTTTTTCTTACTTTATGATTGCCATCACCTGTGCTGAAACACTTTTCTTATCCAGTAACCTGTTCAAAACAGGTGATGGCAATGACAAATTTACAGAAAAGTACAGAAGCAGAGCATTGTGTCCCTCCTGGAGAGGGTCATGTTGGGAGGTATGCCCTCACCTCATGCAAGTGACACCCCTTAGCGGACAGCGCTTCTCTGTGTGCAGCCTGCACTGCATGTGTATAGTTGCTCCTTCTCCAACCCGTTTCAATCTTGATTTTCCTTCCTCAGGGAGTGGTGCACCACTGTCAGCATCTCCGCAATCGCACCCCCAGTCTTCTCTACAGGCTAGTAGAGTAGAGCGATCAGCAAGTACCGCAGGACACTGGGAACCATGCACTCATATGAGTCTGCTGGTACCCGGAAGTCCCGCAGCCGCCAGTGGTCCCGGTCATCACCAGCATCGGTGTGCAGGCTTGCACACAGCAGCATCTTCCAGCAGAGAACGGGACGGGGAGGAACGAGGACGCAACTGGCGGCGGCTGCTCTGGACACCGCCAAAGAAGAAGAATGGTAAGTATATGCACCTGAGGGTCATGGGACGCCGCACCCCCAGAGCATATATCCCCCACCAGATTTTCTTTAACAGGAGAGAACGCTTCCACATGAACAAGTGATATCCAATTACCAATATAGCGGACTGAAAAGTTTTGATCATACACCCCGTTGTTTTCAGTACGATCCTTGGCATAAGTACTGTCAATATAGGTATCGTATATTCATCTACGGTCCCCCTGACTGACCTAAGCATCAATTTGGGTCAGCATGACCACTGTCAGTGTGATAGTATTGCATATAGTGCTGCATTAGTAATTTGCTTATTTTAGACCATTATCAGGAGCATTGTGTCTCCTATGAAAATAAATTGATATTGATAACTTAGTTTCACTATTCATTGTTTAGCTGCTACAGTTGCTAGACTGTATATATTTACAGCTCTTATACTGTACATATTTATTACGCTTCATTTAACATCAAGAGAGTATATAACCTTTACAAACAGCGTTTTTTATTATTACAAACAAAAGAAGGGTTAGACATTATTTAGAACATTCACTTAGAGCTGAGCGCAGTGTTACACCTGTTTTACATAAGTTGATTTTGCAGCGCTGCTGATATGGGACTCTGGAGAGTTAAAAAAAAAATTAAGAAATGGGTGCAGTGTGGGCCACCTTGGACTCAGGGAACCCATGTGCACTGCACACACTGCACCCATTATAAATACACAGCCGGTCCTGGAAGAAGTATAGCAGGACTTGGCAGGAATTTGGAGCATTCAAAGTAATGCATAGGAAACACAGTGTAGCACTCAGCCTACAGGCTAGCACTGGAGAACATAAAGCAGCTTGGTGGAATACACTGAAATGTGGAGCCAATTGCTGAGTACTGCAGACTAGAACTAGCAGGCAGGTAACAGACAAAGTTGTATTGGCAATGAGTATGGGCTAGGGAGAGACTTCTATAGGGTAATCTGGCTGCTGATTGGACACAGGAGTCATGTGCTAGATATCTGAGCAGGAATTGACTGAATAGTGGTCAGGTGATCGTGGACATGATGGCAGCACCCATGTACTTGCGGCTCCAGCTCCACATGAAGAAAGAAAAAATTAAAACTTCTTAGGAAGGTTTGGAACATATTCTAATACTTTAGGTGAGTGATGTACCCCAATGGTGATGTGTGATACCATGGATATGACCGGAATCTCAATCCATCCATGTTCAATTGGCGACTTAATAATTCCTTTGTATATAATGCTGTGTATACTTGGGTGTGATATGTAATGGTGGAGGTCGAGATGCCAGCGGTCACATGACAGACCGTGGCATCTCGACTTTTAGAATGCTGAAAGAGGATGGGATAATTAATTTACCCCTCTCCTTTCCCCTACCCTAACCATCCAGGGGTGGCTACTAATGCTAAGATAGACGAGGCGGGTACAGCTAAGTCACAAGGGGGGCGGCTAGGGCTAAGTCTCTGGGGGTAGGGGGGGGGCGGCTTTGGCTAACTGCTCTCACTACTCATATTACCCCAACACTGCTTCCACTCCTCATGCTGCCCACACTACTCCCACGCCTCATACTACTTCAGCAATGCTCCCGCTCCTAATACTGCCTCAACATTGCTCCCACTCATACTGCCCCAATACTGCTCCCACTCCTCATACTACCGCAACACTACTCACACTCCTCATACTCCTCATACTGCCTGAACATTGCTCCCACTCCTCATACTAGCCCAACACTGCCTCCACTCCTCATACTACCCCAACACTACTCCCACTCCTCATACTGCCTGAACACTGCTCCCACTCATACTACCCCAGCAATGTTCCCACTCCTCATACTGCCTGAACACTGCTACCAATCCTCATAATCCCTGAACACTGCTCCCACTCCTCATACTGCATGAACACTGCTCCCACTACTCATGCTGCTCCCAACACTGCTCCTGCTCCTCATACTGCTCCAACACTGCTCACACTCCTCATACTGCTCCTACACTGCTCTCACTCCTCATACTGTCCCCAACACTACTCGCACTTCTCATACTGCTCCAACACTGCTCACACTCCTCATACTGCCCCCAACACTGCTCCCACTCCTCATACTGCTCCAACACTGCTCACACTCCTCATACAGCTCCAACACTGCTCTCACTCCTCATACTGCTCCAACACTGCTCACACTCCTTATACTGCCCCCAACACTGCTCCCGCTCCTCATACTGCTCCAACACTGCTCCCACTCCTCATACTGCTCCAACACTACTCGCACTTCTCATACTGCTCCAACACTGCTCACACTCCTCATACTGCCCCCAACACTGCTCCCACTCCTCATACTGCTCCAACACTGCTCACACTCCTCATACTGCTCCAACACTGCTCTCACTGCTCATACTGCTCCAACACTGCTCTCACTCCTTATACTGCCCCCAACACTGCTCCCGCTCCTCATACTGCTCCAACACTGCGCTCACTCCTCATACTGCCCCCAACACTGCTCACACTCCTCATACTGCTCCAACACTGCACCCACTTCTCATACTGCCCCTAACACTGCTCCCACTCCTCATACTGCTCCAACACTGCTCTCACTCCTCATACTGCCCCCAACACTACTCCCACTCCTCATACTGCTCCAACACTGCTCTCACTCCTCATACTGCCCCCAACACTACTCCCACTCCTCATACTGCTCCAACACTGCTCTCACTCCTCATACTGCCCCCAACACTGCTCCCGTCCCTCATACTGCTCCAACACTGCTCCCACTCCTCATACTGCTTCAACACTGCTGCCACTCCTCATACTGCCCCCAACCCTGCTCACACTCCTCTAACTGCTCCAACACTGCACCCACTTCTCATACTGCTCCAACACTGCTCCCACTTCTCATACTGCTCCAACACTGCTCCCACTCCTCATACTGCCCCCAACCCTGCTCACACTCCTCATACTGCTCCAACACTGCTCCCACTCCTCATACTGCTCCAACACTGCTCCCACTCCTCATACTGCCCCAACCATAGACATATCTGTAATGGATGCAAGGTGTGCATTGCACACGGGATCCAGGTGGGTCCACGCCACACACCATGCACCCATATAATTATACTTACCCCTCCAGAGTCCCGTGGTGGCGTCCGGCACCGCAAACATAAATCACTGGGAAAATGGCTGCCATGTCCATTTTCCTGGTGATTTATACATGCTCACTAGAGATGTCCTCAGGAGTAGACTCTAGTATAAAGCCAGAGTCTTCTTGCTGCCAGAGAGGAGTAGGCCCGCACGGAGCCTGCATGCGGGCCCTCTCTTCTCTTAAAACACCCCTGGCCCCAACACTATTCCCACTCCTCATACTGCCCCAACACTGTGCCCCTCCAAATACTGCCCCATTTCATGCTTCAGCCCAAACACTGTCCCACTTGCTCCTCATGCCCAAGTACTGCCCCAGTGTTTCCTCCTCTACACACCTACAGTAGCACCTGCAGAATATCATCTCACCAGTAGGAACTGGACTGCCCCCTTTTAAGCTATACGCCAACATTGCCCTTAGTGTTTTTTGTCACTTCAGCTGCCCCTCCCTCCCCCTATGCTGGCTATACCCACTCCCCAGACACACTGCAATGGTGGTGGGGGAGGGGGTGGGTGTCACTAGTGTTCAGCCCACAAAATGGCTATATCCACTATTTTTTTTTTTTAGCAAATAAGTTAATATTTCTCACGTGTTTGAGCTGTTTGATATTCTTCTCTATGTCATTCTTATTCCTTAACAATTAATCAATTAGACAACTTCTGTTAATGTAAATGACAATCTCTTTAAGTGGTGACTTTTATCACAGTTTTATTATCTCCAGTCTCCAGGTAGGATGCTGAGGACTTGTAAGCTGTCTTCCTGACTCTCTTTAATAATCAGGATTTCCTCTGTGCAATGGATGTGTTTGGTATCAGTATGAATTCATCCCCGGGCCAGAGAGTTCTTTATTAATATGGATCAGTGCCAAATCCAGAATAAAAATGGAAAGTGCGACTATAGCTCATTAAATGAATTCTTAACTAAAGAGGGACGGAAAGGAGCACACCTCCTCATATATAGAATGGGATCCAGTCAGGATCACGGCAGACGAAATACCAAGAGAAAAGGAGAGGAAAAAAAGAGTGAAAAGGATAATAAAAAGTAAAGAAACAGAATGAGAGAACAAGACAGAACAGATGTAACACAGGGTACACACTGGAGGGATGTGTACCCAGACAATATGGCGGCTGTCATAGTGTATCCGCAGTACATTTCAGATGAATGTAACGAAGGACGGAATGATCCCACGTTCTGTCCTTCATTACACTGCATGGCGCTGCATGCAATATCGTCCGGTTGGCCATGCAGCATGGCAGGAAGATATCGCTAAAGACCGTGGGAGCGCACAGATTGACTGTACATACTGAATGATCTTGCCATTATGTTGTTCCGATTTAGCTGGAAATTATATATTGGTCCGATATTGCCCCAGGCACAATATCCAGGAGAACACAAGTAGGGCACCAAAGGTACAAAAAACATTGTAAAAGAACGTAGCAGGTTCTTAGCTGACCCTGGTACATGAAAGGAGTCAGAAAATAACAGATACCTGTTTATCAATTGGGGCAGATGTATTAACCTGGAGAAGGCATAAGGAAGTGATAATCCAGTGATAAATGCAATGTGATAAACACACCAGCCAATCAGCTCCCATATGTAAATTAACAGTTAGGAGCTGATTGGCTGGTGCATTATCACCTTGCACTTAACACTGCTTTATCACTGGTTTATCACTTCCTTATGCCTTCTCCAGGTTAATACATCTACCCCTCAGTACCTTGTCTCCTGTGTATACATTACACTTAGTGCGCATTCTCTAGTGTTTACCCTCTAGTGCTGGAGCATCAGGGAGGCGGAGACTGATGACACAGTTCCTCTTGCAGTGGAGAGAGAGAGATGGTTCCTCCTGCAGTGGAGAGAGAGAAAGAGACAGTTCCTCCTGCAGTGGAGAGAGAGAGACAGTTCCTGCTGCAGCATGTGTCGCACTGCCTGAGCGGGAAGGAGAGCAGTGGGCGGTGCGTGTTCCTTCCAACGGGAGTCAGTCTGCACAGATGTGCAGCCTTCCATCCCATACTGACAGAGTCGCATGACATATAGCAATAAGTACCGCGCTTTCACTGTACCCACCTGTTATATATATCAGTGAGTTATTGCTGCTGTAGAACATATTCCGCAGTGTTTTGGTTAACTATCAATTGTGTGGATTAACATCCCTATCAAACGCTGCAAAACGTACTAAGCTACAAAATGCTTGCCCGGTAGCAAACCATTGTAGCTTATAGGCTACACTTCGCAAAAAGTACCAGGATGGATCCAAAGGATCCCTCCCCAGCACTCACCACTCAGCAGGTTCCTTGCATCTATAGTGTCTAGACTCTTGTGCTCCATGGCTGCCTGCACATCTTCAGTACAACTCCTCACTCTTTATAACACATTGTAACCCAGACTCCATGCAAGGCAACAGCATACAGGACAAGAAAGAACGCCATGCAGGGTTCCACACGAACGAACACATAATCATGTAAAAACAAGGCTAAATACACCCATACTGCCAAACATACATACAACACGTAGCCTCACACAACTCTATGAATGGAATAAACACAACGCGAAAGACTTTATGCCAAAACAGTAACCCCATCTTATCTCGGGTGGTATTCATGTGACCGCCGGTCAGCTGACCGACAGTCACATGACCTCCTCCACCAGCCCGACGGCTCACTATCCCGATGGTCGGCATGCCGACCAACAGGGACTATTTCCACTCATGGGTGTCCACGACACCCATAGAGTGGGAATAGAACCCGTGGCGACCGCAGGTCGCCACCGAGCCCGCAGCGTGGCGAGCGCAGCGAGCCCGCAAGGGGCTTGCTGCACTCGCCCCTCCCGCCGGGATCCCGGCGTCGGTATGCTGCTGGGATCCCGGCGTCGGTAAGCTGACCGGCGGTCTCCTGACCGCCAGTCAGCAGTACTACACCCCTTATCTCAATGCCTTCCACAAGTCCAGACTCAAAGCTGCTATTTTTTAATTGACAACACGGAATGTATTGCAATCAGAGCTGTAACCTTTACACTGCCCTGAGGACATATATAAGAAGTTTAATTAGTGGCATCTACACAGCTATCACAACATTCTGTTCTGTTCAGTTTTGCAGTCTAAGTGAGATAGGGTTTATAACTCCCTCGAGAGCAAGCATTAGCTTTTATGAAAATGACTCTTTGCGGCCGCTATTGGCGTGTTCTATGTGTAACTTTCTTCGGCTGTCAGTGCTATTTATCAAATTTGTTACATGGCAGTAATTGATGTCAGTGTATTCAGAGGTTTATCATTAGGGCTAGCAGTGGTCACGTGCTTATATTCACCTAATTGCCTTCTTACAAGCTCTATGAATGACTCTCATTTCCAAAAACCAAACAACATAAAAGTTAAATCCAACGCTACATACAGCAATCTACATTTTTTTCTGCCTTGTCTCCAATCGTACATGTAAATAAGTGGATAATTTATCACTATGAACATAACCACCGGTGATATGTGACATGAGTACATCAAAAGGCGGCTTATTTCCGTGAATTATTATTGCGATACTTCAGCAGAGCACCATTTGTCATTATAGGTTTAAAGGGCAACAGGAAGCTTATCGTTTTATAATGACACAAAGAAAGGACATGGCTTATTAATCACGGAAAGGCATCGTTAATAGTCAGATGCATTTTCCTGAAAAGATTTTTATATGCTGATAATGTGTTCAAGATGTAAGGAAAATCTCATGTTCTGTATCCTGTAATAAACCATTTTATCCCATTTTTTTATCCTCCATTTTGTAAGGCGTAAAAGCAGTAAAAAAAACTAAGTAGTCGATATCTACATATATATATTATATATATAAAGTAACTTGTAATCCAACTAGCTGGTACCCTCATAGATCAATAGTATACATAAGCGAAGATGCGGTGCTCATAGACAACCACAACATCTCTCAGAGACGGCCGGAGCTATGTTAAATAACATTTCAGTTCAGACCACTGTTGTCAGGTGTATGAAATAAAACAAGTCGAAACATACTTTTATCACAAGCAATGAACACCACGTGTAAACCACTTCCAGTAATGGGACTGTGCACCAACCTTGTAGTCTAGGGGGGTGACGTCTTCACGTGATGCGTGATTCTAGCCACTCTTCCCGGATGTGTACCAACACCCAGAGCCGGCCCTAACCAATATGATGCTCTAGGCAAAATTTTCCACCTCTGACCCTGCACCCCTTTCCCAGCACCATCACCCCTCACCCATAGCAGCCCTTATTTTGGTGCTCCTACCCCCTATATTTTAAATAGGAACAATACGCACATTCAGCTTGCAGCTCAAAAAGGGGCGTGTTCTTGCTGGGATATGGCATGGCCACACAATAGTACTCCCAATTCAAATTATGCCACACAGTAGTGCAACTTTATTCACATTATCTCATGCGATATTGTCCCTTATTCACAGTATTACCACTTTACAATATATATGTTACTCCTCGCAGTAGTGCCCCCTATTCACATTACATTGATTTGCTCCTTATTCACATTATACCACACAGTGGTGCCCTTTCTATGCGTAATGTATACACAGTAGAGCAACTTCCTGCCAGACTCGGAAACCAGAACGAGGCAAAATGTCATCATCCCACTATCGGATTCTCGTGGGATTTGGATCCCATATAAACAGCCGTGTGCCACCGCCATTTTCACTCCGGACTTGGAGAGTGAGGGAGACAGACCTCTGTCTCTCTCTGTGGATGGTGGTGTCAGGTGGGGTCAGTGTGTGCTCTGTATAGGTGCTGCTGCAGTCACTGTGGTGTATCTGTGCTGTGTTAGGGGTGCTGTCCTGGCTGTCACTGGTGTTTCATGTTCAGCAGCTGTACATGGGTGTTGCTGTTCTGGCTGCCATTGTGTTGTACAGAGTGCAGGGGCACTATCCCCCTCTTGTAGGCTGTAAAATATTAGGGTGCTGCTGGCCCTGTATGTTGTAAAAATTCAGAGGTGCAATTGTTAAAAATTAAAAGCACACTGCTACTGTATGCTGTAAAATATTAGGGTGCTGCTGGCACTGTATGTTGTAAAAATTCAGAGGTGCAATTGTTAAAAATTAAAAGCACACTGCTACTGTATGCGGTAAAATATTGGGGTGCTGCTGGACCTGTATGCTGTAGAAATTCAGTGGTGCAGTTGTTTAAAATTAAAAGCACACTGCTGTATGCTGTAAAATATATGGGTGCTGCTGTTTAAATAACAGTACACTGGCCCTGTATGCTATAAAAATTCAGGGGTGCAGTTGTTAAAAATTAAAAGCATACTGCTGTATGCTGTAAAAATAAGATTTTAAACCTACCGGTAAATCTATTTCTCCTAGTCCGTAGAGGATGCTGGGGACTCCGTAAGGACCATGGGGTATAGACGGGCTCCGCAGGAGATAGGGCACCTAAAAAGAACTTTGACTATGGGTGTGCACTGGCTCCTCCCTCTATGCCCCTCCTCCAGACCTCAGTTAGAGAACTGTGCCCAGAGGAGATGGACAATACAAGGCAGGATTTAGAAATCCAAGGGCAAGATTCATACCAGCCCACATCAATCATACCATGTAACCTGGATCATACATAACCAGTTAACCGTATGAACAACAACAGTAACGGTCCAAGACCGATTTCAACTGTAACATAACCCTTATGTAAGCAACAACTATAAACAAGTCTTGCAGAGTTTCCGCACTGGGACGGGCGCCCAGCATCCTCTACGGACTAGGAGAAATAGATTTACCGATAGGTTTAAAATCTTATTTTCTCTTACGTCCTAGAGGATGCTGGGGACTCCATAAGGACCATGCTGTTTATACCAAAGCATCCAATCGGGTGGGAGAGTGCTTATGACTCTGCAGCACCGACTGAGCAAACGCTAGGTCCTCATCAGCCAGGTTATCAAACTTGTAGAATTTAGCAAAGGTGTTTGACCCCGACCAAGTCGCCGCTCGGCAAAGTTGTAATGCCGAGACGCCTCGGGCAGCCGCCCAAGAAGAGCCCACCTTCCTAGTGGAATGGGCCTTAACCGAATTTGGTACCGGCAATCCAGCCGTAGAGTGAGCCTGCTGAATCGTATTACAGATCCAGCGAGCAATAGTCTGCTTCGAAGCAGGTGCGCCAATCTTATTGGCCGCATACAGGACAAACAGAGCCTCTGTTTTCCTAATTCTAGCCGTCCTGGCTACATAAATCTTTAAGGCCCTGACTACGTCCAGGGATCTGGAATCCTCCAGGTCACTTGTAGCCACAGGCACCACAATAGGTTGATTCACATGGAATGAAGAAACCACCTTAGGCAAAAATTGCGGACGTGTCCTCAATTCAGCTCGATCCACATGAAAAATCAAGTAGGGGCTTTTGTGTGACAAAGCCGCCAATTCTGATACTCGCCTTGCTGATGCATAGGCCAACAACATGACCACCTTCCAAGTAAGAAATTTCAACTCAATCTTATTAAGCGGTTCAAACCAGTGTGATTTTAGGAACTGCAACACCACGTTGAGGTCCCACGGTGCCACTGGAGGCACAAAAGGAGGCTGGATGTGTAGCACTCCCTTTACAAACGTCTGGACTTCTGGAAGAGAAGCCAATTCCTTCTGAAAGAAAATCGAGAGGGACGAAATCTGAACCTTAACAGAGCCTAATTTCAGGCCCATATCCACTCCTGTCTGTAGGAAGTGGAGAAAACGACCCAGATGAAAATCTTCCGTAGGTGCATTCTTGGTCTCACACCAAGACACATACTTTCGCCAGATACGATGATAATGCTTAACCGTCACCTCCTTCCTAGCCTTTATTAAAGTAGGGATGACCTCTTCCGGAATCCCCTTTTTCGCTAGGATTCGGCGTTCAACCGCCATGCCGTCAAACGTAACCGCGGTAAGTCCTGAAATACACAGGGCCCCTGTTGCAACAGGTCTTCCTTCAGAGGAAGAGGCCAGGGATCTCCTGTGCGCATCTCTTGTAGATCTGAGTACCAGGCCCTTCGAGGCCAGTCTGGGACAACGAGTATCGTCTGTACTCTTCTTTGCCTTATGATCCTCAACACTTTTGTGATGAGAGGAAGAGGAGGAAACACGTAGACCGATTTGAACACCCACGGTGTTATCAGAGCGTCTGCTGCCACTGCCTGAGGGTCCCGAGACCTGGCACAATACCTCCGTAGCTGTTTGTTGAGGCGTGACGCCATCATGTCTATTTGAGGAGTTCCCCAAAGACGTGTTATGTCTGCAAAGACTTATTGATGAAGTCCCCACTCTCCTGGATGGAGATCGTGTCTGCTGAGGAAGTCTGCTTCCCAGTTGTCCACTCCCGGAATGAAGACAGCCGACAGAGCGCTTACATGATTTTCCGCCCAGCGAAGAATCCTGGTGGCTTCCGCCTTCTTGACTCTGCTTCTTGTCCCGCCTTGGCAGGTCACATGAGCCACTGCTGTGACATTGTCTGATTGAATCAGAACCGGTAGGTTTCGAAGAAGACTCTCCGCTTGTCGAAGGCCGTTGTAAATGGCCCTGAGTTCCAACACATTGATGTGTAGACAGGACTCCTGGTCTGACCAAAGTCCCTGAAAAATTTTTTCCCTGTGTGACCGCTCCCCATCCTCGGAGGCTCGCGTCCGTGGTAACCAGGATCCAGTCCTGAATTCCGAACCGGCGACCCTCCAGCAGGTGAGCACTTTGCAACCACCATAGGAGAGACACTCTGGCCCCTGGGGACAGAGTTATTTTCCGATGTAAGTGCAGATGGGACCCGGACTACTTGTCCAGAAGGTCCCATTGAAAAGTCCTTGCATGGAACCTTCCGAAGGGAATGGCCTCGTAGGCCGCCGCCATTTTCCCCAGAACTCGAGTGCATTGGTGAACTGACACCCTTTTCGGTTTTAGCAGGTCTCTGACCATGTTCTGGATGTCCTGGGCTTTCTCTATTGGGAGGAAGACCTTCATTTGTTCCGTATCCAGTATCATACCTAGGAACGGTAGTCGAGTTGTCGGAATCAACTGTGACTTCGGTAGATTTAAAATCCAACCGTGTTGCTGGAGCACTCTCAGAGAGAGCGCCACACTGCTCAGTAATTTCTCCCTTGATCTCGCTTTTATCAGGAGATCGTCCAAGTATGGGATAATTGTGACTCCATGCTTGCGCAGGACCACCATCATTTCCGCCATTATCTTGGTGAAAATCCTCGGGGCCGTGGAAAGTCCAAACGGCAACGTCTGAAATTGGTAATGACAATCCTGTACAGCGAATCTCAGGTATTCCTGATGGGGGGCATATATGGGGACATGAAGGTACGCATCCTTTATGTCCAGAGACACCATAAACTCCCCCTCCTCCATGTTGGCTATTATCGCTCTGAGTGATTCCATTTTGAAATTGAATCTTTTTATGTACAGGTTTAGGGATTTCAGATTCAAAATAGGTCTGACCGAACCGTCCGGTTTCGGGACCACAAATAGGGTTGAGTAGTAACCTCTTCCCTGCTGGTGCAGGGGAACCTTGATTATCACTTGCTGTATACACAGCGTTTGAATTGCAGCTAACACTACATCCCTTTCCGATGTGGAAGCTGGTAGGGCCGATTTGAAAAATCGACGCGGGGGCACCTCGTCGAATTCCAGTTTGTACCCCTGGGAAACTCTTTCCAACACCCAGGGATTCAGGTCTGATCTGACCCAGGCCTGACTGAAAAGTCGAAGACGTGTCCCCACCGGTGCGGACTCCCTCAGGGGAGCCCCAGCGTCATGCTGTGGGTTTTGGAGCAGCCGGGGAGGACTTTTGTTCCTGGGCACCTGCCAAAGCAGGTGCTCTTTTGCCTCTGCCCTTACCTCTGATGAGGAAAGAGGATCCCCGACCTCTTTTGGACTTGTGCGACCGAAAGGACTGCATCTGATAGGGTGTTACTTTCTTTTGCTGTTGGGGAATATATGGTAAAAAATTTGATTTACCTGCTGTAGCCGTGGAAACCAGGTCCGTCAGCCCATCCCAAAACAATACATCACCCTTATAGGGTAGTACTTCCATATGTTTTTTGGAATCCGCATCACCCGTCCATTGGTGATTCCATAAGGATCTTCTCGCTGAGATAGACATGGCATTATCCCTAGAAGCTAGCAATCCAATGTCCCTTTGAGCATCCCTCATAAATAAGACTGCGTCTTTTATATGGGCTAGAGTTAAGAATATAGTATCCTTATCCATATTATCAAATTGATTTGTCAGCTCATCTGTCCAAGCTGCAATTGCGCTACACACCCATGCCGACGCAATTGTCGGTCTTAGCACAGCCCCCGTATGAGAATAAATACACTTTAAGGTAGTTTCTTGCTTGCGATCTGCAGGGTCCTTAAGGGCCGCTGTGTCAGGAGACGGTAGCGCCACTTTCTTGGACAAGCGCGTCAGGGCCTTGTCCACAGTGGGGGATGATTCCCAAATCTCCCTGTCCTGCTTAGGGAAGGGGTATGCCATATAAATTCTTTTGGGGATCTGCGGTCTCTTTTCTGGAGTCTCCCAAGCTTTTCCAAAGAAATCATTTAATTCATGAGATGTGGGAAAATTAATAATCTGTTTCTTTTCCTTAAACATGTGTACCCTTGTGTCGGGGACCGAGGGTTCATCCTCAATATGCAACACATCCCTTATTGCCACAATCATACACTGAATGGTTTTAGTCACCCTAGGGTGCAATTTTACTTCGTCATAGTCGACACTGGAATCAGAATCCGTGTCGGTAGTAGTGTCTTGTGTTAAGGGACGCTTTTGAGACCCCCACGGGCCCTGTGAGTCGGTCCAATCCGAGGATTGACCCCCTGATGTCCCCCCTAATTCAGCCTTATCAAGCCTTTTATGTAAAGATGCCACACTTGCATTCAACATATGCCACATGTCCATCCAATCCGGAGTCGGCACAACCGACGGGGACACACCACTCATTTGCTCCACCGCCTCCTTGGAGAAGCCTTCCGCCTCAGACATGTCGACACACACGTACCGACAACCCACACACACAGGGATTAACCTATAAGGGGACAAAACCCCAACCAGGCCCTTAGGAGAGACAGAGAGAGAGTATGCCAGCACACACCAGCGCTTAAAAACACTGGAATATATATACCAGATAGCGCTTTTTATATATATATAGCCTTAATTCCCACTCACTGCGTTCCAAAGTGCCCCCCTCCTCTTTTTTCCAGCCTGTGAAGGTTCAGCAGAGGAGAGACCAGGGAGCCAGCTTTTCCTCATGCAGTTTCTGTGGAGAAAATGGCGCGGGTTAGTGCTGAGGATCAAGCCCCGCCCACCCGACAGCGGGCTTCGGTCCCAGTAAACTTATATAAAAAATGTCGGGGGATTTGTGGATTTACTGTGCCACAGCCTAATCCTGCTTATATTGCCACAAAATGAGGAATATTGCTGCCCAGGGCGCCCCCTCCTGCGCCCTGCACCCTTCAGTGCCTGCTTGTGTGTGAGTACTGGGAGCAATGGCTTACCTCATGAAGATCTGATGTCTTCTGCCGCCTGATGTCTTCTTGCCTTCTCATACTCACCTGGCTTCTATCTTCGGCATCTGTGAGGATGACGGCGGCGCGGCTCCGGGACGAACCCCAGGTAAGACCTGTGTTCGGACTCCCTCTGAAGCTAATGGTGTCCAGTAGCCTTAGAAACAGTGCCCAACTTGACAAGCCAGCTCTGTTTCTCTCTCCTCAGTCCCACGATGCAGGGAGCCTGTTGCCAACAGGACTCCCTGAAAATAAAAAACCTAACAAAATTCTTTAAAACAGAAAACTCTGGAGAGCTCTCTGCATTGTACCCTTTCTCCTCTGGGCACAAGATCTAACTGAGGTCTGGAGGAGGGGCATAGAGGGAGGAGCCAGTGCACACCCATAGTCAAAGTTCTTTTTAGGTGCCCTATCTCCTGCGGAGCCCGTCTATTCCCCATGGTCCTTACGGAGTCCCCAGCATCCTCTAGGACGTAAGAGAAATATAGGGGTGTTGCTGTTCAAATAACATTACACTCTCCCTGTATGCTATTAAAATTCAGGGATGCAGTTGTTAAAAATTAAAAGCACACTGCTGTATGCTGTAAAATATAGGGGTGTTGCTGTTTTAAGTAACATTACACTGGCCCCGTATGCTAGTAAAATTCAGGGGTGCAGTTGTTAAAAATTAAAAGCACACTGATGTATGCTGGAAAATATAGGGGTGTTGCTGTTCATATAAAATTACACTGGCCCTGTATGTTATAAAAATGCAGGGGTGCAGTGAAAATCAATGTACACTGGCCCTGTCTTGGATGCTGTAATAATTCCAGGGTGCAGTGAAAATCATTGTACACTGGCCCTGTCTTGTATGCTGTAATAATTCTAGGGTGTAGTAAAAATCAATGTACACTG